>NC_081240.1:1154181-1156681 GCF_902713425.1 Acipenser ruthenus | reverse complement strand
CTTCCTATTGAAGCACAGACATGAGCTGACAAATGGTTTGTTTGGTTATTTACTAGATTTTGTACACGTTCAGTTTCCATGCACAAAATAATATTTATTTTCGTAGTTTGTGAAATTTTAAAGGCATTTACTGCCGATAGCATGTTTCTTTTTATTTTAATAAATAAATAAATAATGAAATGCTTAGCATTTCAAAACAATGTTTTCAATAAATGATTGATTAAATAGTAATATAAACAAGCTTAGTTTTGTTGTATTGCTTTCATTTATAAGTTAACCATGTTTCTGTTTCCACTGATCCTGTTCTTTCCAGTCTGCTGCAGGGTTACCACAGGCACCGTCCCTGTGTATGGCATCTCAATTGCTTTTCAAACTCACCCAAACAATATGTTTCTTTTTTTATTCAGTGTCTGGAGGAAATGCTGATTCTGAGTTGAGGTTGGTGCTGATTGGAAAAACTGGGACTGGGAAGAGTGCATCAGGAAACACCATCCTGGGCTCAAAGCAGTTTATATCTAAACCTGGCTCCTCTTCAATTACAAAAGAGTGTGAGAAGATTAAAGGAGAAGTTGATGGGAGAAGCGTTGCTGTGGTCGACACTCCAGGCTTGTATGACACCAAGCTCAGAAACAGAAGCTTTACGTGAGATTGGGAAGTGCATTTGCATGTCTTCCCCGGGACCCCATGCATTTCTCATTGTGATACAAGTGGGTCGATTCACAAAGGAAGAGAGAGACACAGTGGATCTAATCATGAAGACTTTCGGTGAGGAAGCTGAGAAATACACAGTGGTGCTCTTCACCCGCGGAGACGACCTGGAAGATAATGAGACGATCGCGGAATACATTGAGAGAGGTGATCAGCTCCTCAAGAAGATTGCAGAGAAGTGTGGAGGCCGGTGTCACTCCTTCAACAACAAGATGATGAGTGATCGCTCCCAGGTCACTGAGCTGCTGGAGAAGATGGAGAGCATGGTGAAAGAGAATGGAGGCGGTTGCTACACCACTGAGATGTACAAGAAGGCTGAAGCAGCCATTGAAGAAGAGAAAAAGAGGATAATAAAGGAAAGCCCAGGTTACAGTGTGGAAGATGCTAGAAAGAAAGCAGAAGGAAGCAATGCATTTATAAAAGCATTAATAGGAGCAGGAATAGGAGCAGGAACAGGAGGAATAGTAGCTGTGGTAAATGACAAATGTTCAATACAGTAAAGTCCTGTATGAGCCCTGACTTTGTCAAACTCCAGTGTATTTCAATGCGCTTTCTGTTTACTTCATGTATTGTTTCTCCTACTCTCTGTACAATGAACTAAAAAATATTACTGTGGCTGTTTTCAATTTTTAATTTAGCAAGAACCTCAAATAAACTTTAAAACACAATTTTGTTGTATATTCTTTTCTCATGACAATGTTTGCTTGAAATAATTTTTATAAGGGACTGAACAGAACTTTAAGTTAAAGCTGACTATTTTTTGTATTTGATTATTACTCATTTATATCAACTACTATTCAATTAATTATCATTATTATTATTATGAAAACATAGCTTTATCGAAAAAATAATAATTTTAAGACAGTAAGTACATAAACATAGCATTGCTATGACTACAAGAGGGGGCAGAGATTTTGTTAAGGGTATATATATAGAATCCATCTCATAAGAATCGTCCGAATACTGAATCTACAAAATCTGTCAAGAAAACTGTTGATTGAAAAACAGACTGGCAGCTACTAACAAGGGATGCGCACGATCTACTGCTTTGAGCCTTTTAGTTCATAGTATTTTTATTACTGAATGGAAATATATCCCTGAATAAGATTTCAGTTTGAAAATTACACAGTTTACCGCTAGCCTCCTCCCACCCACAACAGAAATGTCAAAAGAACCGTTTACTTTACAAGAAAGGGGAGCTGCATCTTTGCCATAACCCACGATTTATGGAGGTGTGGTCCAGTGGTTAAAGAAACAGGCTTGTAACCAGGAGGTCCCCGGTTCAATTTCCAGCTCAGCCACTGACTCACTGTGTGACCCTGAGCAAGTCACTTCACCTCCGTGCTCCGTCTTTCGGGTGAGACGTTGTTGTAAGTGACTCTGCAGCTGATGCATAGTTCACACACCCTAGTCTTGTATCTTGTAAAGCGATTTGTGATGGTGGTCCACTATGAAAGGCGCTATATAAAAATAAAGATTATTATTATTATTATTATTATTATTATTACATTGAGCAGCTATTATAATTTTAAGACAGTAAGTACATAAACATAGTATAGCTATGACCACAAGAGGGGGCAGAGATTTTGTTAAGGGTATATCTATCTATCTATCTATCTATCTATCTATCTATCTATCTATCTATCTATATATATTAGTGGCAGAGTATGGGGAGGAGACAGGTAGTAATTGCACTATGTTCACCAGAATGCACCGGGACTGAGTCAGGACGAGGTTCACCTGGCTCTAATCTTAATGTGAAGCACCTGAGGCTGATTAAGCCCTGGGTAAA
>NC_081240.1:991681-1149181 GCF_902713425.1 Acipenser ruthenus | reverse complement strand
ATGACATTTGAAGCGCTGTACTCTTTAACAACGGACTTGTTTCAATTGTGTTGCAGAGGAGAAACCCAGCTAACTGAGGAACGAGTGATTCAGTAGAGAGAGGCATGGACCCGACTCCAAGGAGAAGAAGAAGGAGTAAAGAGAATGACCCTCCTGATATGTCACAAGAGCCTGCCAGGTACTGAAAGTCTTTTCTTATTAGTTCACGGTGCGGCGGCATGCTGAATAATACCTTTACTAAGAAGCTGTTCAGGAATCCAAATCACTGAGCTGAGTCTCAAGCCCAGGGTTAGAGTCCAGACCTCTCTGTGCTTTACAATGCTTCCCTATGCTTTACCAGACCTCTCTGTGCTTTACAATGCTTCCCTATGCTTTACCAGACCTCTCTGTGCTTTACAATGCTTCCCTATGCTTTACCAGACCTCTCTGTGCTTTACAATGCTTCCCTATGCTTTACCATACCTCTCTGTGCTTTACAATGCTTCCCTATGCTTTACCAGACCTCTCTGTGCTTTACAATGCTTCCCTATGCTTTACCAGACCTCTCTGTGCTTTACAATGCTTCCCTATGCTTTACCAGACCTCTTTGTGCTTTACAATGCTTCCCTATGCTTTACCAGACCTCTCTGTGCTTTACAATGCTTCCCTATGCTTTACCAGACCTCTCTGTGCTTTACAATGCTTCCCTATGCTTTACCAGACCTCTCTGTGCTTTACAATGCTTCCCTATGCTTTACCAGACCTCTCTGTGCTTTACAATGCTTCCCTATGCTTTACCAGACCTCTCTGTGCTTTACAATGCTTCCCTATGCTTTACCAGACCTCTCTGTGCTTTACAATGCTTCCCTATGCTTTACCAGACCTCTCTGTGCTTTACAATGCTTCCCTATGCTTTACCACACCTCTGTGCTTTACAATGCTTCCCTATGCTTTACCAGACCTCTCTGTGCTTTACAATGCTTCCCTATGCTTTACCAGACCTCTCTGTGCTTTACAATGCTTCCCTATGCTTTACCAGACCTCTCTGTGCTTTACAATGCTTCCCTATGCTTTACCAGACCTCTCTGTGCTTTACAATGCTTCCCTATGCTTTACCACACCTCTCTGTGCTTTACAATGCTTCCCTATGCTTTACCAGACCTCTCTGTGCTTTACAATGCTTCCCTATGCTTTACCATGCCTCTCTGTGCTTTACAATGCTTCCCTATGCTTTACCATGCCTCTCTGTGCTTTACAATGCTTCCCTATGCATTAACAGACCTCCCTGTGCTTTACAATGCTTCCCTATGCTTTACCAGACCTCCCTGTGCTTTACCAGACCTCCCTGTGCTTTACAATTCTTCCCTATGCTTCACCAGACCGCTCTGTGCTTTACAATGCTTCTCTATGCTTTACCAGACCTCTCTGTGCTTTACAATGCTTCCCTATGCTTTACCAGACCTTCTTGTGCTTTACAATGCTTCCCTATGCTTTACCAGACCTCTCTGTGCTTTACAATGCTTCCCTATGCTTTACCAGACGTCCCTGTGCTTTACAATGCTTCCCTGTGCTTTACCAGACCTCTCTGTGCTTTACAATGCTTCCCTATGTTTTACCAGACCTCTCTGTGCTTTACAATGCTTCCCTATGCTTTACCAGACCTCTCTGTGCTTTACAATGCTTCCCTATTCTTTACCACACCTCTCTGTGCTTTACAATGCTTCCCTATGCTTTACCAGACCTCCCTGTGCTTTACAATTCTTCCCTATGCTTCACCAGACCGCTCTGTGCTTTACAATGCTTCCCTATGTTTTACCAGACCTCTCTGTGCTTTACAATGCTTCCCTATGCTTTACCAGACCTTCTTGTGCTTTACAATGCTTCCCTATGCTTTACCAGACCTCTCTGTGCTTTACAATACTTCCCTATGCTTTACCAGACGTCCCTGTGCTTTACAATGCTTCCCTATGCTTTACCAGACCTCTCTGTGCTTTACAATGCTTCCCTATGTTTTACCAGACCTCTCTGTGCTTTACAATGCTTCCCTATGCTTTACCAGACCTCTCTGTGCTTTACAATGCTTCCCTATGCTTTACCATGCCTCTCTGTGCTTTACAATGCTTCCATATGCTTTACCATGCCTCTCTGTGCTTTACAATGCTTCCCTATGCATTAACAGACCTCCCTGTGCTTTACAATGCTTCCCTATGCTTTACCAGACCTCCCTGTGCTTTACACTGCTTCCCTATGCTTCCCTATGCTTTACAGTTATTCCCTATGCTTTACCAGACCTCTCTGTGCTTTACAATGCTTCCCTATGCTTTACCAGACCTCTCTGTGCTTTACAATGCTTCCCTATGCTTTACCAGACCTCTCTGTGCTTTACAATGCTTCCCTATGCTTTACCATGCCTCTCTGTGCTTTACAATGCTTCCCTATGCTTTACCATGCCTCTCTGTGCTTTACAATGCTTCCCTATGCATTAACAGACCTCCCTGTGCTTTACAATGCTTCCCTATGCTTTACCAGACCTCCCTGTGCTTTACCAGACCTCCCTGTGCTTTACAATTCTTCCCTATGCTTCACCAGACCGCTCTGTGCTTTACAATGCTTCTCTATGCTTTACCAGACCTCTCTGTGCTTTACAATGCTTCCCTATGCTTTACCAGACCTTCTTGTGCTTTACAATGCTTCCCTATGCTTTACCAGACCTCTCTGTGCTTTACAATGCTTCCCTATGCTTTACCAGACGTCCCTGTGCTTTACAATGCTTCCCTGTGCTTTACCAGACCTCTCTGTGCTTTACAATGCTTCCCTATGTTTTACCAGACCTCTCTGTGCTTTACAATGCTTCCCTATGCTTTACCAGACCTCTCTGTGCTTTACAATGCTTCCCTATTCTTTACCACACCTCTCTGTGCTTTACAATGCTTCCCTATGCTTTACCAGACCTCCCTGTGCTTTACAATTCTTCCCTATGCTTCACCAGACCGCTCTGTGCTTTACAATGCTTCCCTATGTTTTACCAGACCTCTCTGTGCTTTACAATGCTTCCCTATGCTTTACCAGACCTTCTTGTGCTTTACAATGCTTCCCTATGCTTTACCAGACCTCTCTGTGCTTTACAATACTTCCCTATGCTTTACCAGACGTCCCTGTGCTTTACAATGCTTCCCTATGCTTTACCAGACCTCTCTGTGCTTTACAATGCTTCCCTATGTTTTACCAGACCTCTCTGTGCTTTACAATGCTTCCCTATGCTTTACCAGACCTCTCTGTGCTTTACAATGCTTCCCTATGTTTTACCAGACCTCTATGTGCTTTACAATGCTTCCCTATGCTTTACCAGACCTCTCTGTGCTTTACAATGCTTCCCTATTCTTTACCACACCTCTCTGTGCTTTACAATGCTTCCCTATGCTTTACCAGACCTCTCTGTGCTTTACAATGCTTCCCTATGCTTTACCACACCTCCCTGTGCTTTACAATTCTTCCCTATGCTTCACCAGACCGCTCTGTGCTTTACAATGCTTCCCTATGTTTTACCAGACCTCTCTGTGCTTTACAATGCTTCCCTATGCTTTACCAGACCTTCTTGTGCTTTACAATGCTTCCCTATGCTTTACCAGACCTCTCTGTGCTTTACAATGCTTCCCTATGCTTTACCAGACGTCCCTGTGCTTTACAATGCTTCCCTATGCTTTACCAGACCTCTCTGTGCTTTACAATGCTTCCCTATGTTTTACAAGACCTCTCTGTGCTTTACAATGCTTCCCTATGCTTTACCAGACCTCTCTGTGCTTTACAATGCTTCCCTATGTTTTACCAGACCTCTCTGTGCTTTACAATGCTTCCCTATGCTTTACCAGACCTCTCTGTGCTTTACAATGCTTCCCTATTCTTTACCACACCTCTCTGTGCTTTACAATGCTTCCCTATGCTTTACCAGACCTCTCTGTGCTTTACAATGCTTCCCTATGCTTTACCAGACGTCCCTGTGCTTTACAATGCTTCCCTATGCTTTACCAGACCTCTCTGTGCTTTACAATGCTTCCCTATGTTTTACCAGACCTCTCTGTGCTTTACAATGCTTCCCTATGCTTTACCAGACCTTCTTGTGCTTTACAATGCTTCCCTATGCTTTACCAGACCTCTCTGTGCTTTACAATGCTTCCCTATGCTTTACCAGACCTCTCTGTGCTTTACAATGCTTCCCTATGCTTTACCAGACGTCCCTGTGCTTTACAATGCTTCCCTATGCTTTACCAGACCTCTCTGTGCTTTACAATGCTTCCCTATGTTTTACCAGACCTCTCTGTGCTTTACAATGCTTCCCTATGCTTTACCAGACCTTCTTGTGCTTTACAATGCTTCCCTATGCTTTACCAGACCTCTCTGTGCTTTACAATGCTTCCCTATGCTTTACCAGACCTCTCTGTGCTTTACAATACTTCCCTATGTTTTACCACACCTCTCTGTGCTTTACAATTCTTCCCTATGCTTCACCAGACCGCTCTGTGCTTTACAATGCTTCCCTGTTTTACCAGACCTCTCTGTGCTTTACAATGCTTCCCTATGCTTTACCAGACCTTCTTGTGCTTTACAATGCTTCCCTATGCTTTACCAGACCTCTCTGTGCTTTACAATGCTTCCCTATGCTTTACCAGACGTCCCTGTGCTTTACAATGCTTCCCTATGCTTTACCAGACCTCTCTGTGCTTTACAATGCTTCCCTATGCTTTACCAGACCTCTCTGTGCTTTACAATGCTTCCCTATGCTTTACCAGACCTCTCTGTGCTTTACAATGCTTCCCTGTGCTTTACCAGACCTCTCTATGCTTTACAATGCTTCCCTATGCTTTACCATGCCTCTATGTGCTTTACAATGCTTCCCTATGCTTTACCATGCCTCTCTGTGCTTTACAATGCTTCCCTATGCATTAACAGAACTCCCTGTGCTTTACAATGCTTCCCTATGCTTTACCAGACCTCCCTGTGCTTTACACTGCTTCCCTATGCTTCCCTATGCTTTACAGTTATTCCCTATGCTTTACCAGACCTCTCTGTTCTTTACAATGCTTCCCTATGCTTTACCAGACCTCTCTGTGCTTTACAATGCTTCCCTATGCTTCACCAGACCTCTCTGTGCTTTACAATGCTTCCCTATGCTTTACCAGACCTCTCTGTGCTTTACAATGCTTCCCTATGCTTTACCAGACCTCTCTGTGCTTTACAATGCTTCCCTATGCTTTACCAGACCTCTCTGTGCTTTACAATGCTTCCCTATGCTTTACCATATGTCTTTCTCTCTTATTCCCTCTCTCTATCTCTTTCTTTCTCATTTGAAAAACTGTGTTAATGAGTATTAATAAATAAGTCACAGTTAATCAAATTATTTTTTTTTATTAAATCGCATTACTAAAATCTTAAAAAATAAACATAAAACTCATTTTATGGAAATCAAAGAAAACAAACACACACAGTACAATAAAGCAAACTTAAGTTGACTTTTTTAAAAACTGTTACAGCATGACTATTGGATGACATTTCTTAAAAAAGAAATTAAATACTGTTATTTCGTATGAAATCCATTCATTGCTAAAAACAAATAATTCACCTTGTTTCGCTCTGCAGGTGGCGCCGTTTTACCCCCTAACTTTCATCCAAAGTTGTGTCAGATTGAACATTCCCTTCACCCGAGGAGTGGAGAGGACAGACAGGGAGTTCAATACAAAGGGTTTCTTACAACACAAAACAGTCTAGTTCAGCTGGCAGATTGTTACAGAGGAACCATAATAAGGAAGCCTAAACCCAGGATAGAGCGGCTCAGTGAATGTGGTTTGGAATCTGTGCAGGAGGGTCATTGTGTCAGAGACGCCATAAAAGGACAGCGTGCCGGCATTAAAGTCCAGATACACTCCTATTCTGGGGGAGCGGGGGGCAGTTATTGCAGTTTGATTGTTATTGTGCCGGGCAGTGTAACTGGAACCAGAGCAGAGCAAACTCCAGGACTTGTCATTGCCTCCAAGGAGACAGGAATGATCCGCTCCTTTCCTGCTGATTCCTTTATATGTGACTCCTATAGAAGCCCATCCCCCACTCCACTCAATCTCCCAGTAACAGCGAGTCCCAGACAAACCCTCTCTGCAAAGCACTTGGGGCCAGCTATCAAATCTCTCTGAGTGATCAGGATATCTCTGGGTCTCTCCCCCCCGTGTCACCTTTCTGTTCCCTTCAGACAGACAGAGCTCTCTATTCGCTGTGTTGGGGTCCAGTGTGAGCTGACAGGAATCTGATTGAAGAGAAGAGGACGGGTAGAGGAGAGACGGTTAGAAAAGTCAAATCACTGAGAAAATCAACAGTCATTGTCTGCTGCATCCTCACATCCTGTTTATGGAAGGTGTGTGTATTGTTTTAATTATGTTTTAAAATACATTTTGACCACTTTTTTAAACTTTTAAATTGCATTCCCTGCCTTAAGATGGCTTCCCATGGACTGGCATGGACCTCTCAGAACTACATTTCCCATCATCCTCCTGCTCACTGGTAATTCCATCTCAATTACATATGTGAGCAGGAGGATGATGGGAAATGTAGTTCTGAGAGGCCCATGCAGTTAAATGTGAAGCCATCTATAAGTATAAAAAAGTGGTCAAAATGTAAAAAAAATAAAAATAATTAAAACAATACACACACCTCACGTAAACAGTTGTAGCAACACATGGGAACATGCAACACAATAAAATACAAAGGACCTTATGAACCCTTTAAACCCTCTTGCTGTTTGATTGTTTTGTTCATTATAATTCCTCGATCTTATCAAACTTCTTCAATTGGAACCAATCAAATGCAGCTCTGCATACAATTACAGTTCACTTAATGTTCCTACAGGGTATGTGTTGCCATTTTACCCACTCAGACCCCTTGCTTACTAAATATCTTCAATAGAATATCATCCACTCTTCAAATATCTGTCTAATATTTTAATGAGCAATCCATCCCACAAGTGCAGTGATACTGCAATATACATTTACTACCAGCACAGGATGACTGGGAGGGATAGCTGTTCATTTTACCCCACAACTGGTTTCACATGCATTGTACATGTATTTAAAGATGGGATGATTATCTATTCAGGGATACCAAGATATTTAGGGAGAGAAAGGTCTGAGTGGAAAAACAGGCAACAAATGCCCCTCCCCCAGTCATTCTGCATGTATTCATCTGAACCAATACTTGTTGGAGAGGAGTGTAGATTAATGGCTTCACAATTACTAATAAATAATAATAATTGCTGCCCTCAAGCTCCACCCCTCCCTGTTCTGTAGTGTTAGCTCTTCTCTCAATGGAGTGACACATCTTTCAATCAAATGTTTCAGTGAAAACAGACTTACATTTTAAAAACTCAGCTCTGTTCCTTGGCTCTGGAGCCTGCAGACTGTAAACTGCAACTTCATTCACTGGGCAGAAAAAAAGAGAGAGAAATAGAATTGAAACATGTGGATTAATACACAACACACACAAGACTCCAAACAGCAATCTGAAAAGAAACAAGGCTTATTCACGGCATTTCAGGATGTAAAAATCCGTACTTCAAGATGTTCATGATTACAATGAATATGTATTCCTTCCGTATCGGTGCAGCAGCCAAAGTCAATGTGAACACGTCTGCCACTGCACTGGAGTCTTGTGTTCCTTCCTCTCCATCACATATATTTGCTTCCATATTAGGACACCCTTGTGCATCAAACATACAGCAGTCACTGTCTGCTCCATCCTCACATCACTTCCTCCTCTCTGCTTCATCAGTACCTGTTCCATCCTACATGCTCCCTCCTACCACCTCCCTGCTCCCTCCTCCATGTTGACTCCTCCCACTTATGTGCTCCCTCTTTCATGCTCCCTCCTCACTGCTGTCTCTTCCAGTCTTCATGCTCCCTTCTCTCTGCTCCCTCATCCCTGTTGCCTCCTTCCTGTCTCCTCCCTGATCTCTCCTTCATGCTCCCTCCTCTCTCTTCCACCCTCTCCTACATGCTCCCTGCTTAATTCTCTCTTCTCCGTCCATGCTCCCTCTCCAATGCTCCCTGCTCTGCCCTCCTTGCTCCCTCCTCCCTGCTGCCTCCTCACTCCTTCCTCCTCTCTGCTGCCTCCCCCCTTCTCAATACTACATTATTTATATAGCCAGCAATCTGCAAAAGGTCTTTATTAATGTCTTGCAAGTCCTGTCCCTCCTATAGCCATGGTCTATTTGAGAAATCTCTACCAAAGGAATCTATTTCACACCAACCTGTTGTGGTTATTTTGACTAATTCCCCCTTGCAGAAGTCCTCAATATGGTCTTTAAGTTCAGATACAGCTTTCCTCACAGCCCCAAAAGAGATGTCTGTATTGACAGTAACGCTGGGTAAGTCTCCAGCTTCAGGAGGGGCACAGAGAGACTGGAAATTCTACAAGAAGAAAGTGGAGAAAAGGAGTTTTCAGTGAAACAGAATGGGGTCCAAAACATTCCTGGGGAAAAGCAAGGATTCATTCAATTGGAGAGGTCTGTCTGAAACCGTCCCAGTTATGGATTTTCTAACAAGCAGTGATGTTACCTGTAGAAAATGGATGTGATCCTCTGTCTCTGAAAGCTGTTTCAGCTCAGTGTTTCTCCTCCTTAGCTCAGCAATCTCCTGCTCCAGTTTCTTCATGCGTCCTTCAGCCTGATTCACTGCAGCCTTCTCGTTAGCTCCAATCAGCTCAATAACCTCAGTGTGGATCTTCTCAATGGATCGGATCAGCTCCTTAAAGATCTTCTCACTTTCCTTTATTTCTATGCATGCAGATCTCTGAGTGAAAGAACACAGTAGAGGAGACATGGTTAGAATTGATATCAAAAACACATCAGGCATAGACAGTAAACTTCTGTAGATGTGTTCCAGTTCACCTGATAATAATAATAATAATAATAATAATAATAATAATAACACTATGTTACACAATTTTTGTTCCTGGGTAGTAAGTGTTATTTCCTAATTGCTTATGCCTCAAAAGTATAGAAAATGGCTATTATTCCCCACAAACTTTGCTTTTGTGACCAGGACAGTGATATTTTGAAATTTACCTATTTCCAATGAGAAAACGGGCGAATTTGTGTCTTTTCGTTCACATAAAGTCAGAAAAAACAACATATGAATCCAAATTAACATGTATTTATACTAAAGTAATACAAAAATGACTACAAAAGATTTAGAAGTGAGTAGTTTTTCGAGATTTACGATTATACTGTAAATCACTTTCACGAATCAGCCCCCAAATGTAGTCTCCCATCATGTTCTTGTTATACTGTCCTTGGTAGCGGTGTTCAAAGTCCAATATATCCTGGTGGAAGCGCTCGCCTTGCTCCTCCGAGTACGCTCCCATGTTCTCCTTGAATTTATCAAGATGAGCATCAAGGATATGGACTTTGAGGGACATCCTACAGCCCATTGTGCCGTAGTTCTTCACCAGAGTCTCAACCAGCTCCACATAGTTTTCGGTCTTGTGATTGCCCAGGAAGCCCTGAACCACTGCGACAAAGCTGTTCCAAGCCGCTTTCTCCTTACTAGTGAGCTTCTTGGGGAATTCATTGCACTCCAGGATCTTCTTTATCTGTGGTCCGACGAAGACACCGGCTTTGACCTTTGCCTCAGACAGCTTAGGGAAGAAGTCTTGAAGGTACTTGAAGGCTGCCGACTCCTTATCTAGAGCTCTGACAAATTGTTTCATAAGGCCCAATTTGATGTGCAGTGGTGGCATCAGCACCTTCCGGGGGTCCACCAGTGGCTCCCACTTGACGTTGTTCCTCCCCACAGAGAAATCGGTCCGCTGTGGCCAGTCCCGCCTGTGGTAGTGCGCCTTGGTGTCCCTGCTGTCCCAAAGGCAAAGATAGCAGGGAAACTTGGTAAAACCGCCTTGGAGACCCATCAGGAATGCCACCATTGCAGCCTCTTGATGCCATCTCAGAAAAATGCAGATATGTATCCACTTAGGCAGCTGGAACTAAACTGAACTGGTGGGCTTAAGGCCCCTGTATTTATACTACTATTTATATTACTAGAAAGTTCTAGAAGTTACTCCAAGTTTACTCAGCACTGAATCTATCTGGAATGTTCTGGAAAATAGGTAAATTTCAAAATATCACTGTTCTGGTCACAAAAGCAAAGTTTGTGGGGAATAATAGCCATTTTCTATACTTTTGAGGCATAAGCAATTAGGAAATAACACTTACTACCCAGGAACCAAAAAAAAAAAAATTGTTACACGGTGTAATAATAATAATAATACCCCCCCTCTTGTCAATACCCACTTTCAGTGACTCCACAGCCTTTTTCAGCTCCTCAATTTCTTTCAGTCTCTCCTGGATTCTCTGTTGTATTTCTGTCTGTGTCTCTCCCAGTTGCTTCTGTGTAGAAACACAGTGACACAGTGACATTTCTAATGGGGCTTTGAGTGATATCCTTTCACACCAATCACAGGCCTGTTTAAGTATGCTATTGAAACTGACAGAATCATTTAGTTTATATATATTTTCTATTTTCTTGTACCCATTACCTCTTTACAATGTTTGCAATAATTCTCAGTTGTTCTTGAATATATTTTGCTCTTCAGTTCCAGTTGCACGCCATAGACATCTGTAGCACAGACTAGATCAGACAACATGTGTGTATAGTAGTAAGATACAACACCATCTAGTGCACAACTGCAAGCAATACAAAAAGACATTTGATCCACAGTAGCTGTCCACTAGATGGTACTGTTTCTTACTAGTAACTAGATGGCTGATCTAGCATGTGTTACATGTTTGTTTTGTGAAGCACCTAGGAAACTGGATATTTAGAGCTTCTGATTTCTGGTTTTATCTGATAAACACAGATAAAACAGCCCTGATACAAAACAATGAAATCAGTGTATACCCAATAAACACCAGAAAAACACTGGACATGGTTACTCAATTCACGTTGACTTCATCCCTTTCCATGTGAAAAAATACAATAAAATAACTTAAAACCTAAGAAGAAAAACAATAAATAAATAAATAAATATCAACCTTTCCCAGCGCAGTCGGGCAATGAACCTCCTTCCTGACTTGAATCTATCATTGATTCATTCTGAATACTTTAAACTGAGTGGCAGCACATTCCTGCATTTCTATTGGAGGATTGCACACGCTTGTGAGATTTAAAACGAGATTACAATTAGAAACGGAGGGTTGTTCTTGCTCGTGGGATTTAAAGCTATATTACAGTTCAATAGAGAGGATTCACACACTCGTGGAATTTAAAACAGAATTGAAAATTGTGAAGAAATGTAAAAAATGCCTAAATACACAAAATCCCCTGAAGAATGAGCCCGTGAGCAGAAGGACTTCACTGTGGAAGAGAGCAAAGGAAAGAGGGGACTAGTAGGGTGAGCGAAAGAAATTGTAGATTTCAACAAAGAAAATCCTAAATAGGTTATTACATTTAGTTTTAAACTAACTTAAACATATCTGTTTTAATCAGGTAAAAGTGTGTCAAATTCAGCTACCTGGATTTGAGTTACGCCTTCTACTGACTTTGAGCCTTCATAAGTAAAATAAACAAAAAATGTTTACAAAAAGATTAACACTTTACCAATAAAAACAATTCTTCTAAACGGTCAACGTTTTTGATATCTCTGCTAAAAAACAACTAAACAAAAGAAATCTCTGCTCTCAAGAGAGACTGGGCACTTTTGATAAGTTGTGTTTTTGTTTCAGATATACATATGCATGGATAAAAGGGACTGGGGTCTGCAATTTCATTCTGTTTTTTTTGCCTGTGATGCGTGCGACTAGTTCATTTTAAAATATCAATAAATATTTTAATATAAATGATACAGACATCACAATAAGTGTGTTCCCCAGTATATTTCCATGTCGACAATGCACGTTAATTGTCATTAAACTCGGATGTCCTGTAATATACATATGTGTGGATACAAGTGCCTGGGGTCTCTTACTGTATGACAGGGATTTAATTTTTTCTTCATAAGAGTGTTGGGAACTACAAATTAAAAGTGAAATGGTGCTTTTGTCTGATTTACTTTTGCTGCACCAAAACCCTGAAAACACGTAAACTATCCGTGCTGTAGAGAGAGTCACTGGCAGTTCTCTCTGTAACTTCACGTTCCTCTCAATTAATCTTGGTCATTTTTTTGCTTTTATAAATTATGTGCTCGGCTTTGCTGGGAATGTCATTTTTAAACAGTTTTACCAATTAAACTATAATATCTTAAACAATGAAACTGATCTATGATTTTATTAAGTCGCAAGATACATATAAAAACACTAGGAATATAAATCATGCTAATTTTACACTACAAATTCCAATGCACCACAAAACAGCTGAACAAATCCTTCTTACCCTGTGAGGCAGGGCTGAGGTCCTGCACTTGTAAACAGTGTGTTTTTATTTGATTGTAAATAATGGTTTTGCCAATCAAGTGTGTGCTAGATATGGCAGGGCATATTCAAATCCAGGATTTTAATCCCACCCAAGTCTAGAGAGGAGGTGTCAGGGAGACTGTTCCTGGAGCGGGACCTCCTTTCTTGTTTGGTCATCTTTTATTTTCTAGTTGTTTTCAAGCAGTGTTTTGTTTTGAATGTTTTGTGTTTTTTGTATCAAAGAAAACCTCCTGTGTCTCTCCTGTCAATCAGCGATAGCCACACCCATAACAACACCCGTGTTACACCCTGAAATACATTGTAGTACATCATAGTTTAGATAGAGCAATTAAAAAACTAGGGCTCTTTAAATAGCTCTTAATATACAATTAAAATCTGATCTAATGTGAAACTGTATAACCTAGTAAACAGACATGTTAAATATCCCTGGGAATTCTTATCTTCTAGGATAGCTACAAGAAATGGTTCAAACCCTTACCTGTTTCACACTCCTTTCTGCCTCAGCTGAGACTGTATCATGATCCTTGTGTTTCTTGTCTGCACACAACCAGCAAATAAATATCTGATCGGTTCTACAGAAGACCTCACATAATCTTTGGTGTTCAGCACAAAGCTTCTGCTCCAGATCTCCAATTGCATTGATCAGCTTGTGCTTCTTTAATGGAGTAACCTCACTGTGTGGCTTGACGTGTGTTTCACAGTAAGAGGCCAGGCACGTCAAACAGGATTTCACAGCTTTGAACTTTCTCCCAGTGCAGAAATCACACGGCACATCTCCAGGTCCAGCATAACTTTGAGCAGGACGAGGATTGATTCCTGTCTTCTTTAATTCTTCCACAAGTTCGGCCAGCATGGTGTTTCTGCGCAGAACAGGCCTTGGGGTAAAGGCCTCTCTGCACTGGGGGCAACTGTAGACACCTGTATGATCAGTCTGATCCCAGCAGTTCTTAATACACCCCATACAGTAACTGTGTCCACATGGAATAGCGACTGGGTCCTTCAATAGATCCAGACATACTGGACAGCTGAACCGATCCTCTGACCATACTTTTGAAGCCATCTTGCTGCAGTGAGACAGAGAGACTGACTATTTCACAAGAAATGAAACTGTGCTGATTTCCTGGAATTGTGTAAAGCTCTAAGAGGCGGGGTTTTGGACTGAGGCCAGGTTTAGACAAGCAGGCTGAGCAGAGACTGCTGAATCAGTGTGAGAGGGGCGGAGAGGAGAGAGTTGTGAGTGGGACTGGAGTTTGAGAATGGCATTGTCACAGTAACCCTTCTATAGCTACAGCATGTATTTGACTGCACTAGACCTTCACTTCTGTGTGGGTCTCAATCCTCAGAAGTTCACAAGGGAAGTGAGTTTGGTGGAGTTCGATCTTCGTGGGTATTAATCCACATCTCAAAGTCCATAAGTCCTCAACCACAAACTTGTCTCTGAGCACCAACTGCTTTCTTCCCTCCAGTTCAGGGCAAGCTTGAGGCACAGAGTCTGAACTGCTCACCCCCCTAAGAGAACGTGAAGGGTGGTCCCTCCAGTCCAGGGGAGGCTGTATATTATGAGAACTAGACATGTTCTAGTGTTATCAGACAGGGTGTGTACGTTACTGACATACTCATTTATTACAGTGCTGATTCCATGAGTTAAAACTATTTTATACAGAACAGACACTCAAACAAAGCTTACAATCAAGGGACCTACTTTTCAAATCTGTGCACTATTTGTTTTATTCATTTCAGACAATGTCTTCCCTCTCATCAGCAGAACATCCTTCTCTCAAGTCCCTTCTTGTTTTGCTGTTGCTCGTTTTGTTTTCCACACTTCTTTATTTCCACTCTCTTTGACTCAGGTGAAGCCCATTGATCCTGCAGCCCCCACACTGGTTTCCTCTCCCCGTTCACTTCCTTCCTTCCTGTGTTACAGGTAATAGGACCCCACCTCCTGACCCCCTTCATTAAACATTTCAAAGAGATTTCATTTCAATCAGCCATGCTGCTGTGTTTTCATGAACAGATACAATTGTTCATTTTGAAAACTCTCCTGATAGATAGATATTAATGAACACTCATGGGGACCACACTGAGGTTAAAGGTTTAAACGTCATCATGTTCTTTACATTTCTTACCTGATGAGGATTTTCTATGGCTGTTTCTGATTAGATTTTATTCACCATGCTTACTAACTATTCCTGCAAAACATTGCTTCTGAAAAGACTCCTGGAGGCTGATTGTTGGGAAGCGTATGACTGTTGCACAGGCTGCAGTGCACAATGCTTACCCTGTGGACTTCAGTGCCCAGCGCACCTCCAATATGCTTCCCCACCTCGTTTCCACACAATCAGCCTGGATAAGAGTTTTCTGAGGCAATTCCTGCTGGAATAGTTAGTAAGCATTTCAAATAAAGATCTAAGCAAAAATCACATTGAATCATTCAGCACACACATACTAGGATATTAAAGATCAGACATGTAATATTAAGAATATATAGATGATATAAACAATACTTTAATCAACCTATTTTCAATTGTATTGATCAAATTTAAAACCATTACATTGTTTTGATTAAAGTGCAAATTGAAAATGATATCTCTTTTATTAAAACTTAAATTCAACCTTATTTATTCATTTTAAATTAGTTTATTTATTTATT
Source organism: Acipenser ruthenus (assembly GCF_902713425.1). Lineage (NCBI taxonomy): Eukaryota > Metazoa > Chordata > Actinopteri > Acipenseriformes > Acipenseridae > Acipenser > Acipenser ruthenus. Next base: position 1,134,107 of record NC_081240.1, on the reverse strand, counting down.
GTCATTGTTAAAGTAAAATACTTTGACAATCTGACAATCTTTAACTTGAAGACGGTCCTATTATTTGAAGACGGTCCTATTATCTTTTCAGATGCACCAATATATTTAGAAAGCGAGGGATCTGAGTGGGTAAAATGGACAGAAATGCCTCCACTTCAGTTCTCAATTGTTTGTGGAGTGGAGGGGAGTTTTCTTCTTTATCAAGGAGAACAAGTGAAATAACAAGAACAAGCTTGTTTCCATGTTTAGACTGTCCATTTCTCCTGATTTATCACAGTATTAACAATGTGTTTGACTGCTGTGTTAGAGTGTCTAGTTCTGTACAGGAATATATGAAGGATGGAACTCCAGCCATTGGAATAGTTGTGTCAATACCCTCGATTCACCATGAAGTGTGATCCTGGGCTGGAATCACAATATGTGCTTCTGCTGTTTCTGTTGAGATGATACAGAGACAGGGATGGGTTTCACAAGAAACGAAACTTACCAGTGTTTCTGAATTCCAGGAGTTATATAAAGATCTAAGAGGCAGAGTTTGGGACTGAGGCCAGGTTTAGACAAGCAGGCTCAGCAGAGACTGCTGAATCAGTGTGAGAGGGGTGGAGAGGAGAGAGTGGGACAGGAGTTTGAGAATGGCACCCTCTGTCACAGCGCTCCTTCAAGACTGAAGCTTTGTCTCAATGGGACAGGCCCATTCCCAGTAGAGACTCTGAATGCGGGCGGGACACTGGACACACAAACAATCCCACCTCCTTCCAAGAACCCAGTCCTATATACAGGACACGTGATGGGTTTGCATGAGAAATCCTGGAGTGAGTCAGAAGAGATCTTTCCTTTCTACTGGAGAGAAATCGAGGACTCTCAGTACATATGCAGGGACATGTCATGTGTTCTTCAAGAGTGAGGAAAGGCTAATACAACACAACCTGAAGAAATTAGAGGCTGGTAATCATTGAGGAATGGTCCCGTATGCCTCCAGCACAATTTAAAAAGCACCTTGCAGAATCGCTACCTGCCACGTCCAATCAGTGCCTTGCTGGCTGCCCATGGAGGCCCTACACCATATTGACACTGCTATGGCAGGTGTTTTTGTTTTTTGCACAAAAAATGAAAACCTTTTTCAATAAGCAGATTCATTTAAGATACAAAATAAATGACCCAGACAATGAAGTGTAAATCATGTGTGTTTAATGTGATTTGTCCTGATTTGTTTACAGCTAATATACAGTTTTATATTCTCATGTATTGCAGATTTCTTATATCATCTATTCAGTGTTTATAACACATTAGTAAATGCTGTTACTACCCTGTATGACTTGTTCTATAATGCATTATAAAAACATTAAACCTCATCTTTTAAGCATCTATAACATGTTAATAAACTATTTAAAAGTGACACCTTCATATAACGTGTTACCATAAATTTCAGCAACGCGATTCAGCTAACAGGATTCTACTGTATACAGGAATCTGCTAGAAACTACACTGACATGCCTTTGACATGGCAAGTATTGTGAGCTGCTATTTACACAACCTTACATTGATAGGGATTGGAGCTGACAAAATAATCCCATGAATCTCAGCTGCTGTGCACTTCCATTCGTTATATAGGTCTCAAATGTGCAGTGTTGAAAGAAACACCTACTATAGTAAACATGCACCTTGAAGCTGCATCCACACCCGACGCGACTTGGAAATGATCCTAAAGACTGGAAATAAATACATGACCCCGCCCACGAATTCCTATTGGACACACTAGAGATGGGCGGTCCCATTACAAAACAGTGCTTGCTTTGATAAAAGTTTACCACCCTGACCTCCGGCAACTCTGATGTAAAATAAAGGCTGGACTTGTGAAATCTATAGAGCAGAGTTATTGAACATCCCTATATATCCAGCAGTGTTGTTGTTCTCATTATCAGTAGTAGTAATTGTACAGTTGTAGTATTTTTTTTTCGTGGTTCTGGTAGCAGTAGAAGTCCAATCTGAAGCCGGTGCATCTCCAGTTGTCAGAAGAGCTGTCTGATATTTTCAACACGATTATTTTATTGTTAATCATTTTATATATGCAATCCCAATTGTGTTTCTTTACAAATTCCTTCCTTGATCCTTTTTGTTTATTAACTGTTTAAAGTATTTTATAGTGCAACATTATTATTATTATTATTATTATTATCCATGTTATTGTGCGCAGGTCATCACTTACCTTGTATTACTACCGATGCCATTCTACAGATCTATTTTCTTTATTGTAAATGCTTTTGAAGACCGTGACGCATCAGATCATGGGTGAGTGTTTGAGCGTCTCTGACTTCATTTACTGATGAATAATTATATTATCTATGCATTCAGACACTCTATCAGTAAACTAAAAACACGTATCCCTGTATTTCACATCAAGTGTTGTGTTCAGATTTGCTATTATTACTATTAATGTATTTGTCAGACGCCCTTTGTGCCACCTAGCGGCCACAGCTCGTAATGTTTCCTAAAGAAAATTAGAAAAATCAGTCAGAGCACATTCAATGGAGGAACTAATTTCACGAATCAGTATGTATTTTTTTTTTTTCTGAGGCGCTGCATAGACTGTATATCAGACCACATTTTATAAGCAGGTGTATCTGCGCATGTCGTTAACCAGAAAAGAGAAGCGCTTCCATCAGACCCCATAACTAAACTCACACATTACAGCCTTGTGTAATGAATTATTAACAAATACGTTTCCGCTGAGATTTTAATTGTTTAGTCTAATTGATATTTTTAGTAACCTAGTGACTGACTTCAGGGTCACCAGTTTAACATTATAAAGCATCAGATTTGTATTTCTCAATTTGTTGAAAATGGATTGTACCGTATTGATATTAAGACAATAAAAAAACAAGCTTGAGTAAGGAATGGATTATTTATTACACAGGCTCCGTATTAGCAGTTACCATCATAACATGTGGATAAGTTAGTTAACATGGATTTGGCTTCAGAAACAGATGGATTTACTGTTTAATTGATTTGAGAAGAATCAGGATACAGTTTCATATTTGTCTGTTTCCTGACTGGGTGAATCAGTCGGCTGCATATGAACCCCAATTCTGCAGACTCTGCTGTGTAACAGAAGCAGGGCTTGTGATTGTCGATGCTTTACCCCGAGTTCTTCTCCACTCTCCTTTAACAATTCAATTGATACCTGTGAAGACATTCGTGTATCTCAATCACACTGAGAAACGCCTTCATAGTAACATTGATTTAATATACTGTTATTTTTTGTATATCTCAAAGACTGAAAGCTTCAGTCTTGAAGGAGCGCTGTGACAGAGGGTGCCATTCTCAAACTCCTGTCCTACTCTCTCCTCTCCGCCCCTCTCACACTGATTCAGCAGTCTCTGCTCAGCCTGCTTGTTTAAACCTGGCCTCAGTCCCAAACCCCGCCTCTTAGAGCTTTATATAACTCCTGGAATTCAGAAACACTGGTAAGTTTCGTTTCTTGTGAAACCCATCCCTGTCTCTGTATCATCTCAACAGAAACAGCAGAAGCACATATTGTGATTCCAGCCCAGGATCACACTTCATGGTGAATCGAGGGTATTGACACAACTATTCCAATGACTGGAGTTCCATCCTTCTTATATTCCTGTACAGAACTAGACACTCTAACATAGCAGTCAAACACATTGTTAATACTGTGATAAATCAGGAGAAATGGACAGTCTAAACATGGAAACAAGCTTGTTCTTGTTATTCCACTTGTTCTCCTTGTTGAAGAAGAAAACTCCCCTCCCCTCCAAAAACAATTGAGAACTGAAGTGGAGGCATTTCTGTCCATTTTACCCACTCAGATCCCTCGCTTTCTAAATATATTGGTGCGTCTGAAAAGATAATAGCACCGTCTTCAAACACAAGCTAAAGATTGTCAGATTGTCAAAGAATTTTACTTTCACTATGAAAATACATAAACTAATTTAAAATTAATAAAGTAGATTGTATTTAAGTTTTTAATATAAGAAATATGATTTTCAATTTGCACTTTAATCAACACAACTGATTAGTTTTAAATTTGATCAGCAATATCTGCATGTAAATATTTTTATTAAAGAAATACAATTGAAAATAGGTTGATTAAAGTATTGTTTATATCATCTATATATTCTTAATATTACATTTCTGATCTTTAATATCTTAGTATGTGTGTGTTGAATGATTCTAGTGTGCGGCTGAAGGCCAATGGGATGTGCTGAGCTCTGGTTCCCTGATTTGAATAAGGGGCGGAGCTAAGGTTCTGTTCTGTTGTTGGTGAATAAAGTGTTGAATCCTGAGAAGCGGACGGAGCTGTGGACTCTGGAGCGTGCTGTGCGAGCGTCAAGAATAAAGACAAGGATTTGAACAAGAAGAAAGCGAGTCTCAGTGTTCAGCCTCCTGAAAAACGCGACAATCTATTAATATACAGCACGATTGATTCTAATACCGTCCAGAATTATGTTAATTAGATTTTTATTTTAGCCTGTGAAGTACTTTCTGTATGGAATAATAATAATAATAATAATAATAATAATAATAATAATAATAATAATAATAATAATAATAATAAAACTACCCACATCTAAAATAGCCTACTTTTTTAATTAGTTAACACATTATTTTTCTTCTAAGAAAAACAATAAAATAATATTAGAGGTTGATATGAGTCTTGCCATGGATGAGAGAGATGTGTCAGAATGTATTACACAGATATTACAAATATGGGTGTGATTAGGTATGGGGTACTGTGAGGGTGTGCCGATACCCATAATAATTAAACACAGAAATCCCGATTATTATTATTATTATTATTATTATTATTATTATTATTATTATTATTATTATTATTATTATTATTATTATTATTATTATGATGTACTCAATAAGAATGCTTCACTTCACATTCATTTCAATATAAACTCAATCTCACCCTTATTCAATTTACCAATATTATAATAATAGGGGTAAGCAAGATGAAACGCGGACCGGAAAGAACCGCGCACGTGAAGCACGAGCCTCCGCGCGGGAGGGATCTTCCGGTCTGACACCGGATATTATCATAATGAAAGAGGCGTGTCTTGTGCAATTACGCACCTAGCATTCGAGAGAGGAGGAAGCAGAAACAACAACAGCGCCGTGTTTACCTGGTTAGGTATGAAATGCGACTTTGTGTATTTCTATTATACTCGATATAAACGTGTTATTAATGCAACGGGGAACTAGAGAAACCAGTACGGATAATATCTCAGCGTGTAAATAATGTGTTCTTATTATTTGAATCGTATAGGCTAGTAGTACAGGGACGCACGTGGTAAAGTAAATGAATCTTTAAACGCTAGCCTAGTTCAATTGAAATGATATGCGGTTTGCTATATTTGCACAATATTGATTAGAGAGTGCATTAGTTAACGGTAAAGATGTAAGATAATACCGTTGGAAAGGATCACTATTTCCACACACTTTCATTCTTCTAAGAGTGCTGTTTAAGATGGAGTTATTTCATAAACACACAGCAGCTCACTGAATGCAAACACGTGTGTTTGAGTAACAGAGTGTATTGTATGAAGGGGAGCCCCGAGCCCGCCTTCCATTCAAGATCTGTTGTATTTAATCCCAATTCAGACACACAGTTAAGTTTCGTTTGTTGTGAAATCATCACTCTCTTTCTGTCTCACTGCAGAAAGAATGGCTTCAAACTTGTGGTCAGAGGATCAGTTGAGCTGTTCAGTGTGTCTGGAGATACAGAAGGACCCAGTCACTATTCCATGTGGACACAGTTACTGTATGGGGTGTATTAAGAACTACTGGGATCAGACTGATTATACAGGTGTCTACAGCTGCCCCCAGTGCAGAAAGACCTTTACCCCAAGGCCTGTTCTGTGCAGAAACACCATGCTGGCTGAAATTGCTGGAGAATTCAAGAGGAGAAGACTCAATCCTCCTCCTGCTCAAAGTTATGCTGGACCTGGAGATGTGCCGTGTGATTTCTGCACTGGGAGAAAGTTCAAAGCTGTGAAATCCTGTTTGACGTGCCTGGCCTCTTACTGTGAAACACACGTCAAGCCACACAGTGAGGTTACTCCATTAAAGAGACACAAGCTGGTCAATGCAATTGGAAATCTGGAGCAGAAGCTTTGTGCTGCACACCAGAAGGTTTTGGAGGTCTTCTGCAGAACCGATCAGACTTGTGTTTGTGTGCTGTGTACAGACAAGGATCACAAGAGCCATGATACAGTCTCAGCTGAGGCAGAAAGGACTGGGAAACAGGTAAGGGTTTGAACCATTTCTGTGATATTTAACATGTCCATGTCCAAAGCACTTCACACACACAAAAAACAATTAAACCTTTCAATGAAAAACTGTCTAATACAAAATGTTATAAAAAGGAAATAAATACACATTGGGTATTAATTATGAAATTTGAAAAACAGTGAGATAAAAAGCTAATTGTAAAAATAGAACAATTAAAGTAAAATACAAAAATGTTATACAATTGGAATAAATAAATAAAATATCCAGTTTAATTGTAAAATTTGAAAAACTAAAATAAAAATCCAGTTTATAAAAATAGAACAATTAAAAACAGTCTAATAAAAAAAAAATCTATTGGAATTAAAGTCAAATACCAAATGTGAAAAAATATGAAAATCTCAGGTAATTTATAAAATGAGTTTTAATCTAGTGTAAATGAGTGTGTCTCTTTTGTTCAGAGAGCTGGAGTGTTTCATGTTGTAATAATTAAAAATGTACATAATACTTGTAAGTATTTTTTAGTTTTTCGGTATACTCATAACATTTTGCAGGATAAACAGAGGTGATATTTTGAAATTGAGATTGATAAGGTCGCAAAGTTCTCAATATGTCCATTATTTTAGTATTTGTATTATTCAAACCTTATAGGACATAACACCTTTACTTGGACAGGTGTGAATAACACAGCCTGCTCTGAAATATCCTGTGTTGCATGTGACAGGATATCACTCAATGCCCCATCAGAAATGTCACTGTGTCACTGTGTTTCTACACAGAAGCAGCTGGGAGAGACACAGACAGAAATACAACAGAGAATCCAGGAGAGACTCAAAGAAATTGAAGAGCTGAAACAGGCTGTGGAGTCACTGAAAGTGGGTATTAACAAGAGGGGGGTATTATTATTATTATTATTATTATTATTATTATTAACAGATGGACTGGAACACATCTACAGAAGTTTACTGTCTATGCCTGATGTGTTTTTGATATCAATTCTAACCATGTCTCCTCTACTGTGTTCTTTCACTCAGAGATCTGCATGCATAGAAATAAAGGAAAGTGAGAAGATCTTTACTGAGCTGATCCGATCCATTGAGAAGATCCACACTGAGGTTATTGAGCTGATTGGAGCTAACGAGAAGGCTGCAGTGAATCAGGCTGAAGGACGCATGAAGAAACTGGAGCAGGAGATTGCTGAGCTAAGGAGGAGAAACGCTGAGCTGAAACAGCTTTCAGAGACAGAGGATCACATCCATTTTCTACAGGTAACATCACTGCTTGTTAGAAAATCTCAAGTCCATAACTGGGACGGTTTCAGACAGACCTCTCCAATTGAATGAATCCTTGCTTTTCCCCAGGAATGTTTTGGACCCCATTCTGTTTCACTGAAAACTCCTTTTCTCCACTTTCCTGTTGTAGAATTTCCAGTCTCTCTGTGCCCCTCCTGAAGCTGGAGACTTACCCAGCGTTACTGTCAATACAGACATCTCTTTTGGGGCTGTGAGGAAAGCTGTATCTGAACTTAAAGACCATATTGAGGACTTCTGCAAGGGGGAATTAGTCAAAATAACCACAACAGGTTGGTATGAAATAGATTCCTTTGGTATTGATTTCTCAAATAGGCCATGGCTTGAGGACGGGCATGACTTGCAAGACATTAATAAAGACCTCTTGCAGATTGTTGACTATATGAATATTGCAGCAGGGAGGAGGGAGGCAGCAGCGAAGAATAAGAAGAGAGGAGGGTAGAAGGAGATGTTTTATTTCAAATGATTTCCCCAGGTTGAAACGTCCCAACTCATTTACAGTGACATCCTGAGTGATGAGAGCAGGAAGGAAGAGAATTTCTAAAGACATTACATGAGAAAACAACACAATAGCATTCAAACACAGACAGAGGGATTCACACATTAAACACATTCATTCCATATAGGATGTGCTAACTTATAGCCCTGAACTTTCTTATCAGTTTTATAGGAATTGAAGGTCATGGTCTGTTTGTATTCCAAATCCTCTTCAGTAAAATCTTTTGGTTTTAAACAGTTTTCTCTATTTTATTTAGTGAATGAAATTGCAGTTTATACCGTGGGGTCTAGGAGCAGTGACAGACGTTTCAAAGGTAAGGCTTTTCTTCCAGTAAAACACATTTTTAATACAGAGACATTCTCCCTTTTTGGAAGGCCCTAGCACCTCAGTGAAAGAGTGGCTGGAGATGTATTAGATTAGTTCTTGTGTGAAAGATTCCTGATGAGGGTGCAGTTAGCTGGGTCCTTCTATAACGGCATGATTTTAAAATATATATATATATATATCTCACACACACACACACACAGATAAGCAGTGGACTGCATTTTTTGGAAAGGGGTATTCAGCTTAAAAAGATTGCAAATCCCTGTTCTTGGTACAATGAATGTCCTCTACTCAGTGATACACCAGCGTCACTGTGACACATTTCACAATATTTTCCCCAACAGTGACAGTGAGTATTGTGGAGACACCTTGGTTGTATCTACAGCTTTACAGTTTTATTTTTTGTTCTTGAGAAACAAAAGATCAGTAAACTCTGTTGGCATATTTAAAAGAAACAAACATAAATAAAAAATAGTGGTTGGTTCTGACTCAAACATATTAACCACCTCACTGAAGAAAATGTCCCCTTAAAAATGAGAGGGGGCCATCTTGACCCTTAGTCTAAGTCTTGGAGCAAACACTGTGATAAACTGAACAGATGCACTTTGTGTTTTAAGATTAAGAGCATGGCAGATTGCTGTTTGGAGTCTTGTGTGTGTTGTGTATTAATCCACATGTTTCAATTCTATTTCTCTCCTTTTTTTCTGCCCAGTGAATGAAGTTGCAGTTTACAGTCTGCAGTCTCCAGAGCCAAGGAATAGAGCTGAGTTTTTAAAATGTAAGTCTGTTTCACTGAAACATTTGATTGAAAGATGTGTCACTCCATTGTGAGAAGAGCTAACACTACAGAACAGGGAGGGGTGGAGCTTGAGGGCAGCAATTATTATTATTTATTAGTAATTGTGAAGCCATTAATCTACACTCCTCTCCAACAAGTATTGGTTCAGATGAATACATGCAGAATGACTGGGGGAGGGGCATTTGTTGCCTGTTTTTCCACTCAGACCTTTCTCTCCCTAAATATCTTGGTATCCCTGAATAGATAATCATCCCATCTTTTAATACATGTACAATGCATGTGAAACCAGTTGTGGGGTAAAATGAACAGCTGTCCCTCCCATCATCCTGTGCTGGTAGTAAATGTATATTGCAGTATCACTGCACTTGTGGGATGGATTGCTCATTAAAATATTAGACAGATATTTGAAGAGTGGATGATATTCTATTGAAGATATTTAGTAAGCAAGGGTTCTGAGTGGGTAAAATGGCAACACATACCCTGTAGGAACATTAAGTGAACTGTAATTGTATGCAGAGCTGCATTTGATTAGTTCTAATTGAAGAAGATTGATAAGATCGAGGAATTATAATGAACAAAACAATCAAACAGCAAGAGGGTGTAAAGATAGCTTCCCATGTACCCGCATGAGCCTCTCAGAACTACATTTCCCATCATCCTCCTGCTCACATATGTAATTGAGATGAAATTACCAGTGAGCAGGAGGATGATGGGAAATGTAGTTCTGAGAGGTCCATGCCGGTCCACGGGAAGCCATCTTGAGGCAGGGAATTCAATTTAAAAGTTTAAAAAAGTGGTCAAAATGTATTAAAAAAAATAATTAAAACAATACACACACCTTCCATAAACAGGATGTGAGGATGCAGCAGACAATGACTGTTGATTTTCTCAGTGATTTGACTTTTCTAACCGTCTCTCCTCTACCCGTCCTCTTCTCTTCAATCAGATTCCTGTCAGCTCACACTGGACCCCAACACAGCGAATAGAAACCTCTGTCTGTCTGAAGAGAACAGAAAGGTGACATGGAGGAGAGAGACCCAGAGATATCCTCATCACCCAGAGAGATTTGATAGCAAGGCCCAAGTGCTTTGCAGAGAGGGTTTGTCTGGGACTCGCTGTTACTGGGAGATTGAGTGGAGTGGGAGAGAGGCTTCTATAGGAGTCACATATAAAGGAATCAGCAGGAAAGGAGAGGATATCGTTCCTGTGGCCTTGGATTCAATGACAAGTCCTGGAGTTTGTCCTGCTCTGGTTCCAGTTACACTGCCCGGCACAACAACAATGAAACTGCAATAACTGCCCCCCACTCCCCCAGAATAGGAGTGTATCTGGACTTTAATGCCGGCACGCTGTCCTTTTATGGCGTCTCTGACACAATGACCCTCCTGCACAGATTCCAAACCACATTCACTGAGCCGCTCTATCCTGGGTTTGAGGTTCATTGTTATGCTTCCTCTGTAACAATCTGCCAGCTGAACTAGACTGTTTTGTGTTGTAAGAAACCCTTTGTATTGAACTCCCTGTCTGTCCTCTCCACTCCTCGGATGAAGGGAATGTTCAATCTGACACAACTTTGGATGAAAGTTAGGGGGTAAAACGGCGCCACCTGCAGAGCGAAACAAGGGGAATTATTTGTTTTTAGCAACGAATGGATTTCATACGAAGTAACTGTATTTAATTTATTTAAGAATTGTTATATTTTAGTTATATTTTAAAAAATGGCATCCAATAGTCAGTGCTGTAACAGTTTTTAAAAAAGTGAACTTAAGTTTGCTTTATTGTGTGTTTTTTTGTTTTTTGATTTCCATAAAATGACAAATATTTCAGATTTTAGTAATGTGACTTTTTCTTATTTCTTAATACTCATTAACATGGTTTTTCAAATGAGAATAAGAAAGAAAGAGGGGAATGAGAGAGAAGGACGTATGGTAAAGCATAGGGAAGCATTGTAAAGCACAGAGAGGTCTGGTAAAGCATAGGGAAGCATTGTAAAGCACAGAGAGGTCTGGTAAAGCATAGGGAAGCATTGTAAAGCACAGAGAGGTCTTGTAAATCATAGGGAAGCATTGTAAAGCACAGAGAGGTCTGGTAAAGCATAGGGAAGCATTGTAAAGCACACAGAGGTCTGGTAAAGCATAGGGAAGCATTGTAAAAGCACAGAGAGGTCTGGTAAAGCATAGGGAAGCATTGTAAAGCACAGAGAGGTCTTGTAAATCATAGGGAAGCATTGTAAAGAACAGAGAGGTCTGGTAAAGCATAGGGAAGCATTGTAAAGCACAGAGAGGTCTTGTAAATCATAGGGAAGCATTGTAAAGCACAGAGAGATCTGGTAAAGCATAGGGAAGCATTGTAAAAGCACAGAGAGGTCTGGTAAAGCATAGGGAAGCATTGTAAAGCACAGAGAGGTCTGGTAAAGCATAGGGAAAATTGTAAAGCACAGAGAGGTCTGGTAAAGCACAGGGAAGCATTGTAAAGCACAGAGAGGTCTGGTAAAGCAGAGGGAAGCATTGTAAAGCACAGAGAGGTCTGGACTCTAACCCTGGGTTTGAGACTCAGCTCAGTGATTTGGATTCCTGAACAGCTTCTTAGTAAAGGTATTATTCAGCATGCCGCTGCACCGTGAACTAATAAGAAAAGACTTTCAGTACCTGGCAGGCTCTTGTGACATATCAGGAGGGTCATTCTCTTTACTCCTTCTTCTTCTCCTTGGAGTCGGGTCCATGCCTCTCTCTACTGAATCACTCGTTCCTCAGTTAGCTGGGTTTCTTCTCTGCAACACAATTGAAACAAGTCCGTTGTTAAAGAGTACAGCGCTTCAAATGTTATTTTTCTTTCTCTTTCTTTAGAGCGGCCCCTTATCTTTTCATGCTGTTTGAAATCATCCCGACCGCTTCTTGTTATCACCGTTACTCAAATGCTGGGTTCGTTTTTGGAAACGTCTGGGTTGCTAATTGAGTGCCATGGGAGCATTGTATTTTAAACAATTTTGTATCAATTAAGGTTATGTTTCATTTTGAATTATTAATTTTGAACTTTAAATATACAGGTTAATACTAACAGTTACAACAGCACTTAATAGGAAAAAAAAACTATGATCTTTTTGTATGTTTTGTCCAGTTGTTCTGCTTGGATTTTGGTGTCTGACCAAATTTATATTAGAGCTTGAGTTTCTCGCACTGTTCATGTCGTTAGGGTTACCCGATTTGCCCTGAAAAACTAAATAAGACGTTCTTTTTCTCCAAGTCACTGACACAGTACCAAAATAACAGTATTGTGCAGTAAAGAAACAAGGACCAGGGGTCACAAATGGAGATTAGATAAAGGGGCATTCAGAACAGAAAATAGGAGGCACTTTTTTACACAGAGAATTGTGAGGGTCTGGAACCAACTCCCCAGTAATGTTGTTGAAGCCGACACCCTGGGATCCTTCAAGAAGCTGCTTGATGAGATTCTGGGATCAATAAGCTTCTAACAACCAAACGAGCAAGATGGGCCGAATGGCCTCCTCTCGTTTGGAAACTTTCTTATGTTCTTATGTATTTAACACAATAATAGTTTTACCAAATTATAGTGGAATAGTTGTATGCTTGTGTCTTAGGAAATATCAGTTTACAAAAGCTCTCTTATTTTGCAGACTCCATGTTCACAAGTATGCGGAAGCCCCTTTGGCAGTCAGCATGCTCTGACATCATAAGTCACATGACCGGAACCTGCGTGACGTCGAGTTATTTTGCTTAAACATCAATAATAACCGAACAACGAAGAAGCAGCGAAAAAGACGGAAAATACAAAGAAAAAATGATGCAGCCTATCATTGTGATAAGCTGAAATATTGAAGTACCTTGACAAGATGTTTTGCCAGTACGCAGTTACGGGCCGTACCGGCTGAGTTTCAACTCTGACTATTAGTATTATATTTATGTGTGTTATTATTATTATTATTATTATTATTATTATTATTATTATTATTATTATGGATATAGTTTTATTATCCACTGTCCTCAACAATACGAAGTATAAAATCGACTCTCACAAGCGCTCCTCTTCACTGTAGCTGAAGCGAGCTGCGGGTCACATGACACAGGAAGTAAATGTCTTCAAAGCAGTTCCTTGGGTTGGGCAGCAGCTGGTTCATGACGAGAGAGAAACACAGACCTGTTCAGAGTCATGCGAGTCACGAACGACTTTAAATAATCCTGTGTGTGTCTTTATCTCACCTCGCTCGACCCGCTGACAAGTCTTGACAGCCCGCTATTAATAATGAACCGGGGAAATGCTGAGGTTCCCATGCAGCTGTGGAGACATCTTTGTTTCCTCCTCCTTGAAGTCATCTCCGTGTCTGTATCTCCGAAATCACTCGTTCCACAGTTAGCTGTGTTTCGACTGTGCAACACAACTGAAATCATTAACGAGGGGAGCACAGAGCACCCCGATATACTCACAGCAGAACAGCCTCCATTCACAAAACCTATAGCAACGCGATCATTAACGAGGGGAGCACAGAGCACCCCGATATACTCACAGCAGAACAGCCTCCATTCACAAAACCTATAGCAACGCGATCATTAACGAGGGGAGCACAGAGCACCCCGATATACTCACAGCAGAACAGCCTCCATTCACAAAACCTATAGCAACGCGATCATTAACGAGGGGAGCACAGAGCACCCCGATATACTCACAGCAGAACAGCCTCCATTCACAAAACCTATAGCAACGCGATCATTAACGAGGGGAGCACAGAGCACCCCGATATACTCACAGCAGAACAGCCTCCATTCACAAAACCTATAGCAACGCGATCATTAACGAGGGGAGCACAGAGCACCCCGATATACTCACAGCAGAACAGCCTCCATTCACAAAACCTATAGCAACGTGATCATTAACGAGGGGAGCACAGAGCACCCCGATATACTCACAGCAGAACAGCCTCCATTCACAAAACCTATAGCAACGCGATCATTAACGAGGGGAGCACAGAGCACCCCGATATACTCACAGCAGAACAGCCTCCATTCACAAAACCTATAGCAACGCGATCATTAACGAGGGGAGCACAGAGCACCCCGATATACTCACAGCAGAACAGCCTCCATTCACAAAACCTATAGCAACGCGATCATTAACGAGGGGAGCACAGATTTGTAATTTCCAGTAAAATGTAATGTTTCTATATTCCAATCTGTGCCAAACGTCACTTTTAAACCCGTGTATTATGAATGTAAAGCCTAGTCCGGGTCTGTCCCGCGACACACCCGTTTCATTTACACTGTAATGCGGACTCACATGAACATAATATTTCTACCTGTGCTGAGTGGGAGCTGCAGAGGGACTGTGTTTTACGTAACTTCGTTAAACTGCAATAAACTCTCTGTCAGACTTTCTGTGTCCTCACCTCGGACTGTATAAAGCAGGATAGGACAGTCAATCCCGTGATGCAGTTCTGTACTCAATTACAGGCGCCATTTGTGGAGCCCACTCAGTACTGAATACATTGCGGAGATGCTGTGGAGCCCACTCAGTACTGAATACATTGCGGAGATGCTGTGGAGCCCACTCAGTACTGAATACATTGCGGCGATGCTGTGGAGCCCACTCAGTACTGAATACATTGCGGAGATGCTGTGGAGCCCACTCAGTACTGAATACATTGCGGCGATGCTGTGGAGCCCACTCAGTACTGAATACATTGCGGAGATGCTGTGGAGCCCACTCAGTACTGAATACATTGCGGAGATGCTGTGGAGCCCACTCAGTACTGAATACATTGCGGAGATGCTGTGGAGCCCACTCAGTACTGAATACATTGCGGAGATGCTGTGGAGCCCACTCAGTACTGAATACATTGCGGAGATGCTGTGGAGCCCACTCAGTACTGAATACATTGCGGAGATGCTGTGGAGCCCACTCAGTACTGAATACATTGCGGAGATGCTGTGCTGCAGCGCCAGGATATACCGGTGTTTCTTTTAATAACAATACAAAATATCGTTAATATAAATTGCCTGTTATTTATGTGAATTAATGCTTGATTATGTCAAGAAACATTTTGCCAGGGCGAGAGTGAATACTTTAAAAGCATTGCGAGCGCGCTGTGAAAGAGCTCCACGGGCTCCAGGAATGCGTCACTGTTTACTAACTCCGCCCACTTGTGACATCATTGTCCTATCCTTCCTTATATAGTCCTAGGTCCGCCCCAGTGCTTCGTAAAGCCGACAGCTATTGGCTGATCTCAACACACATCATACAAGAGTTCCGTCAGACTTTCCAACAAGCAAGACTTTCATTTGACGCGGGTTTTATGGCGCCTCGTTATCATAACGTCTCTTATTATCATTAACGCCCGAATTATAATTATACGATTTTAAACCATCAAAAACGAAACCTGCCGAACCTCTGGAACCAGACCGATAAAAAGAAACTCAAAACTGGATGTCAAAAACGGAAGCAAAAGACGACAAAAAAATAAAATAAACTGCAATAAACACACTGTCAACCTTTCTGTGTACATTTCAAAATGATTATTCCTGTAAAGGGTGTGTTCTGTTTTCTGTTAACTGTTACTAAGTAGGCTAAAGTAAAAAAGAAAGTGCGCTTCAGGTAATAATTAGATTTTACTGCATTATTATTATTATTATTATTATTATTATTATTATTATTATTATTATTTATTTCTTAGCAGACGCCCTTATCCAGGGTGACTTACAGGTGTTACAAAATATCACATTACAGATAAGAGCCGTTATAAAAATACAGTCAAGTCAGCGGCAAACAGGAGCAAATTCAACTGAGAACAATACAGAAAATAATCACGTTTGAGAGCAAATTCGACTAAGAGCCGTTAAACGTCTCAGTAAAACATTTGCTTAGAAAAGTGCATTCCATTCCACTAAAAAAAATATATGTGAATTTGGTTTCCTTTCATAGTAAATTCAAATACAAGAGACAGGAAATAGATCTAATTGAGAGCAGTAGTTTAGGCCTACTGTAGATATTTATACAAAATGTTTTTGTTTGTTTGTTTTTTAACTCAGACAACTCCAGACATGTCCGGCTTAGAGAGGGAAAACTAATTCTGAAGACCGTTTTGAAAGAAATATATCGTTGCTGTGGGGGCGGCTAGAGTCTCAAACTGGGGATCCATTCCCTGGGGCTTGAGGTCTCGGAGGGTCTCTTCAAGCTCCTCTCTGCAAAGACAAGTTTATAATCCTAATGTTAGAATGTTTTTAATATTACACTCTTCAATATCACCGCGACAGCATCGTCCCATGAAATCATAAACACATCGTTACAGTAAAATGATTTCGCGTTGAAATTTCTTTGACGCTGTCATGCTTCTCAGACGCTTTGTGTGGTCAAATTGATCACATGACCCGGGAGCCGTTATCATTTGTAAAACCTGGCTTTGAGAAGCTTGTCTGGAGACTCCTAACTGCCAGACAGCCTTCCTCGTTCCATTCAAATCATGTGACAGTGTGACCTTTCAACTCTGTGTACAGGCAGAGTTGAAAGGTCAGACTGTTAGATTGATAAGGAGGGGAGACATGTAGAAACACAATGAGAATTTAAAATCGGCTTATCCTCTACGGTAAACCTGCGAGGTATTTTTTAACAAACCTCCTCAGTTTCTCCTCCTTGTACATTGCCTCCAGCTCCTTGTTTTCCCTCCTCAGTCTCTCCAGTTCCTCCTTGTCCTCCGAGCCCCCCTCTGTCTGCTCCTGAGCTTTCCCTCTGTTGATGAGAAACACGCATGCAAATCATCATCAAAGACATGTTACTATTCATTAAAAACCCTAAACACAGCTCCCAAGTGAAAGGGCAGCAGTTACTGGGAGAGTCATTGAGGTGCTGGTGCTGTTGGTGAACCTGGACTGGAGTCGTCAGGTATGTTATTAAACTGGAGCACGCATGCCTCTGCAGAGAGAGGAGATAAGACCTGATATTACCTGGCAGGCTCTTTGCTGTTCCTTCTCCTTGGAGTTGGGTTCATGTCTCTCTCTCTCTTCCAATTCACTCGTTCCTCGGTTAGCTGTGTTTCTGCAGCAGAACTGAAACAAGTCAGTAACTAATGAGTACAGAGCCTCAAAAGATCCTTTCTTTAGACCGCCCCCTTATCATTTCATGAGGTTTCATCATCCCAAGCCCTTCTTATTATTGCTGTTACTCCAATACTGGGTTGAATCCTTTTTTTGGATCAGTCTGTGTTATTGTAGTGTAGCAGTGTGGAGTAGTGGTCAGGGCTCTGAACTCCTGAACGGAGGGTCGTGGGTTCAATCCCAGGTGGGGGACACTGCTGCTGTAACCTTGAGCAAGGTACTTTACCTAGATTGCTCCAGTAAAAACCCAATTGTATAAATGGGTAATTGTATGTAAAAACAATGTGATATCTTGTAACAATTGTAAGTTGCCCTGAATAAGGGTGTCTGCTAAGAAATTAATAGTAATATTGTAATAATAATGATTAATAAAAGTGACAGAGCGGTGTGTTCTTGTTATTGGTAAAGTGAATCTGGTTTGGTGTGAATGGGATTTCCTTTGCGTCACTTTGCCCCTGTTGTTAATGTAGATTTTGTATCTATATCTGGATATTCCCTACTGGAAATTTACACAGATTTATTGTATTAGAATGCAATACATTGTGACAGAATTGTATTAAAACATATTTTACATGTGTATGTGTTTGAGATGAGTCATGCGAATCACATTTGAAATGCAGATTCAACAGATAATCACATAAGAAATGTATATAAAAGACATTAAAACATGATGGAAATGCATTACATTTGAAAACAGGTTTTTGACGTGTTTCTAATGCATTTTGTTGAATCACATTCATTTCGAAGTGTAGTTGATTTTCAAACTGGAGTCTCCTTATTCTCGTGTATGCACTAAATAAACTGCAGGGCCTGCATCAAAGCAATGAAATATCCAACACAATACCAAAAAGAGACTTCACAAGATTAGAATATGAAATGTTAGTTTGTTCTTCTTGTTTGGATCATGTAGGCAGTTTCATTGATAGTGTTGTATTTAAGGGGAAGTACAGCCTATAGGTGTTTCACATTGTTTACAATTGAATCATCTTAAATGTTTTTGTTTTTCTAAATCGCATGAATCATAAAAATGTTTGCAAAGCTTTAAAATGTGGAACTTTGCTGACATTAATCAAAGACAAAGCGCGATTCGGTTAGAGATTGCAGCCAAAATCCCCACAAGGCAGCAGTGTGATGGAAAGATGCACACAGAGCATTTGTGTTTGATTTTTCTGCAGTAAAAAGGTTAAAAGCTTCCCCACCAATTCAGATATTCTCTTCATGTATTGGCACAGTAAAAATCAGCCTTCAAAGCATCCGAAAATGATAACGCAACATTTGTACAGTTTATTTATTTATTTATTGCTTACTTGAACAACAATGTGAGTGAAATATCATCACAAGAAATAAGACATGTCCATGGATATCGTAAATCAAATTCCATTACATGTGCAATCTGCCCACAGTGGAAAAGCACAAACATGTTTTAAACGTGGCCTTTGTCGCCCTCTTCAGGACAAACTCTGCAGCTGCACAGAACTGATTGAAATCCATTCTTTTCACTTGGGAAATGTAGAGCTATTCACACAACCTTGAGGACTGTTCTAAGCGCTGTTTTAAAGACTGTTTATATATATATATATATATATATATATATATATATATATATATATATATATATATATATATATATATATATATATATATATATATATATATAACAATGACCACACAGTGTTGCTTTAACTAAACAATACCAGCAGACCAGCCTATTTCATACAGGTCTTTGTAACTAAACAATACCAGCAGACCAGCCTATTTCATACAGGTCTTTGTAACTAAACTATACCAGCAGACCAGCCTATTTCATACAGGTCTTTGTAACTAAACTATACCAGCAGACCAGCCTATTTCATACAGGTCTTTGTAACTAAACAATACCAGCAGACCAGCCTATTTCATACAGGTCTTTGTAACTAAACTATACCAGCAGACCAGCCTATTTCATACAGGACTTTGTAACTAAACTATACCAGCAGACCAGTCTATTTCATACAGGTCTTTGTCCAGTGACTGCTGGGTCTGATGTAAGAAGAAAAAAACAGAGCGATTCAGCCTATTGTATCTTTCAAAGGTTTGCCTGCCAGTTGAAGGAGCCAATGATAGCAGGGTAATACTATTGTGAAGCTGCTCAAAGAACACTACAGGTACAGACCTGAATCCTCCCAGAAGCTGAGGGTGTGAAGTATAGAAGAACTGAAATGTCCACTCTGGATAGACAAACACCAAAAAGATAACAAAGTTACAAACTGAATGAAAGGAGACAGTACAATATTGTGGATCAAATAAAAGCAGGTTTTTCACATCTTCAGAGTGCCCAGCTGGGCCTCAGTCTCGTTGCTTGTGGTCGTTGACTCGCTTGCAGCTCGATTCCTCTTCTTGATTCTGTTTTCAGGCAGAGTCCCGGAGTTGCAGTTTTGCTTTTCAGAGTGACAACACCTTGTTTATCATTCGATGTGGAGCGCAACATGTTTAGCTTTGCTTGGATATTTATAGTCTGTTTCACTCTGCTAAATATCCACTGTCATGAGATCATTTGTGTATCGTGCCTTTTTTTAAACTCCCAGTCCTTTGGTGTTTTAATGTCCTTTTCCACGGGGACAGCGCTAGTTTATGTCTGCCTTGCGTCAAAATGCTTGTTGCTGCCCGTGTGAAGTATCTGTCCATAATTCAGCTGTCCGCTCAGCCTAATCCAGTCCAGGCACCGCTCCTCTAATCAGTAGCTCACATAGTTCAGTCTGTCTGCAAGCCAGAGGCCCCTTCTCAAGACACAGCAGCTTGCCTTGATTCTCAAGACACACAGTTTCATCAGTGAATGCAGTTCCATCTCTACTGCACGTTCATGTATTATTATCATATTCAGGAATATGCCCCACAGCGGGGTGTACCCTGTCGCAGTGGCCCAAACTGATTTTACCTCAAATTACTTATTCAATTTGTCTTAATTGCTATCTGTGTCGTGTTTACCCGCTGTTTGTGTAGCAAGATCCATCGCAATAGACTTTGAATTCGAGAATTCACCCCTGTCTCCCTGAGTCCTGCTTCATAAAACCTGACAAAAACCTTCCAGTATAATTTCAGTATCTGCTCCTCACTTTGCAGGCTGTAGATAATTATCAAACAACCTTTAAGAACACAATAAACCACAAATGTGCAAACTTTGTCAATACTTGATTCTCAGAATCGATCCTGTTGTGATAGCAGAGATACAGCTGGGGTGTGATAATCACCCTGCAACACAAAGCAGGGGCGCTGGGATACATGCAGTTGTGTTCATGTTACGATAGCTTGTAAATATGAGTTTATATTAAATTGTAATATCTCTGAGTATCTCTGCAGGATAACACAGTACAAATATCATGATATGCATCAGAAAATATAAAGGACAGTAAGCACACGCATTCTACAGTGAATGAAAGAAAAAAGCAACGACATTTTTCACAATAGTATATACTGTACATATTTCAAAGTGATATGGATTTGACAGTGCTAAACAATGTCATAAGGCTCCTGTCTTTCTCTACTGGAAACTTTGATTAATGGCTGTTTTTATTTTATTTACTGTCGTTCAAACAAGGCGCTTCCTCCCTGTTAATGGCCATTGGGAATTTGAATAACAAGCTGACATTGATATGCTGATATCCAAATGCATTCATTTTTCAGCAGGCTTTTGAATATTGTTTATTTTATTAGACACCTGCTGTTTTGAATACCGTGTGTGTGTGTGTGTGTGTGTGTGTGTGTGTGTCTGTGTGTGTGTGTCTCAGTGTGTGTGTGTGTGTCTGTGTGTGTGTGTCTCAGTGTGTGTGTGTGTGTCTGCGTGTGTGTCAGTGTGTGTGTGTGTCAGTGTGTGTGTGTGTGTGTCAGTGTGTGTGTCAGTGTGAGTCAATGTGTGTGTTTCAGCGTGTGTGTGTGTCTGTGTGTGTGTCAGTACCTGTGTGTGTGTGTGTGTGTGTGTGCGTGTGTCAGTACCTGTGTGTGTGTATGTGTTGGTGTGTGCATCAGTGTGTGTGTGTGTGTGTGTCTGCGTGTGTCTGTGTGTGTCTGTCAGAGTGTGTGTGTCAGTGTGTGTGTGTGTGTCAGTGTGTGTGTGTCAGTATTTGTGTGTCTGTGTGTGTGTTAGTGTGTCAGTGTGTGTGTGTCAGTGTGTGTGTCAGTGTGTGTGTGTGTCTCAGTGTGTGTGTGTCAGTGTGTGTGTGTGTGTCTGTGTGTGTGTGTGTGTCTGTGTGTGTGTGTCTCAGTGTATGTGTGTCAGTGTGCGTGTCAGTGTGTGTCTCAGTGTGTGTGTGTCTGTGTGTCAGTGTGTGTCTCAGTGTGTGTGTCTCACTGTGTGTGTGTGTGTCAGTGTGTGTGTGTGTTCCAGTATGTGTGTGTCAGTGTGTCAGTGTGTGTGTCAGTGTGTCTGTCTGTCTGTGTGTGTGTCAGTGTGTGTGTGTCTCAGTGTTTGTGTGTCAGTGTGTGTGTGTCTCAGTGTGTGTGTGTTTGTTTTTGTGTGTCTCAGTGTTTGTGTGTCAGTGTGTGTGTGTCTCAGTGTTTTTGTGTTTGTGTGTGTGTCTCAGTGTGTGTGTCAGTGTGTGTGTCAGTGTGTGTCAGTGTGTGTGTGTGTCAGTGTGTGTGTGTGTTTTTGTGTGTGTCAGTGTGTGTGTGTCAGTGTGTTTGTGTGTCAGTGTGTGTGTGTGTGTGTGCGTCTGTGTGTGTGTGTGTCAGTACCTGTGTGTGTGTGTGCGTGTGTGTGTGGGGGGGGTCAGTACCTGTGTGTGTGTGTGGGGGGGTGGGGTGGGTCAGTACCTGTGTGTGTGTGTGTGTGTGTGTGTGCGTGTGTGTGTGTGTGTGTCAGTACTTGTGTGTGTGTGTGTGTTTCAGTACCTGTGTTTGCGTGTGTGTGTGTGTCAGTACCTGTGTGTGTGTGTGTCAGCACCTGTGTGTGTGTCAGTATCTGTGTTTGTCTGTGTGTGTGTGTGTGTGTGTTTGTCAGTACCTGTGTGTGTGTGTGTGTTAGTACCTGTGTGCATGTCAGTACCTGTGTGTGTGTGTGTGTGTGCGTCAGTACCTGTGTGTGTGTGTCAGTACCTGTGTGTGTGTGTGTATGCGTGTCAGTACCTGTGTGTGTGTGTGTGCGTGTGTCAGTACCTTTGTGTGTGTGTATGTGTGTGTCAGTACCTTTGTGTGTGTGTGTATGTGTGTGTCAGTACGCGTGTGTGTGTGTCAGTACCTGTGTGTGTGTGTGTGTGTGTGTGTCAGTACCTTTGTGTGTGTGTATGTGTGTGTGTCAGTACGCGTGTGTGTGTGTGTCAGTACCTGTGTGTGTGTGTCAGTACCTGTGTGTGTGTGTGTGTGTGTCAGTACCTTTGTGTGTGTGTTTATGTGTGTGTCAGTACGCGTGTGTGTGTGTCAGTACCTGTGTGTGCGTGTCAGTACCTGTGTGTGCGTGTGTGTGTGTCAGTACCTGTGTGCGTTTGTGTCAGTGTGTGTATAAGTGTGTGTGTGTGTGTGTGTGCGTGTCAGTACTTGTGTGTGTGTGCGTGTCAGTACGTGTGTGTGTCACTACCTGTGTATGGGCGTGTGTGTGTGTCAGTACCTGTGTGTGTGTGGGTGTGTGTGTGTGCGCGCTTGGGGGACAGTACCTTTGTGTGTGTGTGTGTGTGTGTCAGTATGTGTGTGTGTGTGTGTGTCAGTACCTTTGTGTGTGCGTGTCAGTACTTGTGTGTGTGTGTGTGTCAGTACCTGTGTGTCGGCGTGCGTGTGTGTGTGTGTATGTCAGTACCTGTGTGTGTGTGTGTGTGTGTGCGTCAGTACCTGTGTGTGTGTGTATCAGTACCTGTGTGTGTGCGTCAGTACCTGTGTGTGTGTGCGTCAGTACCTGTGTGTGGGCGTGTGTGTGTGTGTGTTAGTACCTCTGTGTTTGTGTGTGTGTGTCTTTGTGTGTCAGTATCTGTGTGTGTGTGCGTGTGTATGCGTGTCAGTACCTGTGTGTGTGCGTGAGTGTGTGTGTGTGTGGGGGTCAGTACCTGTGTGTGTGTGTGCGTGTCTGTGTGTGTGTCAGTAGCTGTGTTTGTGTGTGTGTGTGTGTGTGTCAATACCTGTGTGTGTGTGTGTCAGTCCCTGTGTGTGTGTGTCTGTCAGTACCTGTGTAAGTGTGTGTGTTTGTCAGTACCTGTGTGTGTGTGTCATTACCTGTGTGCATGTGTGTGTGTGTGTCAGTACCTGTGTGTGTGTCTCAGTGTATGTGTGTGTCTCAGTGTGTGAGTGTGTCTCAGTGTGTGTGTCTGTGTGTGCTTGTGTCTGTGTGTGTGTGACTCAGTATGTGTGTATAAGTCTGTGTGTGTGTGTGTGTCAGTACC
The DNA here is from genome assembly GCF_902713425.1 of Acipenser ruthenus. NCBI lineage: Eukaryota > Metazoa > Chordata > Actinopteri > Acipenseriformes > Acipenseridae > Acipenser > Acipenser ruthenus. The sequence goes on along the minus strand of NC_081240.1, from coordinate 1,110,480 downwards.
TGTGTGTGTTGTGAGTGTGTCAGTATCTGTATTTGTGTGTGTCAGTATGTGTGTGTGTGTGTCAGTATCTGTATTTGTGTGTGTCAGTATGTGTGTGTGTGTGTCAGTATCTGTATTTGTTTGTCAGTACCTGTGTGTGTCAGTGTGTGTGTGTGTGTGTGTGTGTGTGTGTGTGTGTGTGTGTGTGTGCGTGTGTCAGTGTGTCTCTGTGACTTTTGTGTTTGATATCACCCCTTTAAACGGCTGGTGTGTTTTTCTAACTTGTTTTTTACATTGACAATGTTTTTGTCATGGGATTGAGAGCAATTCCTCGTACAAGTTAGAAAAACGCGGACTGGCCATCGGGAAGTGCGGGAGAATCCCCGGTGGGCCGGTCTGTTTGGACCTGCGTGGGCCGCTGCTCTACGTTTGATTTATAATTACTATTTTTCTTTTTCTTCCCATTACATGCTGAGAATGACGCTGTTATTAACGTGGCAGTCTCGCTCTCTCGCGCGCACACATCACCACACCAGTCATCTCTTGGGTAGATCCAATATCACAATATCTAAGGGGGGCGAGGAGTGGCCACTCCCTGATTGGACTTGCCCGGATTTTCTTAGAATGGGATTGGTCAGCCAGATTTTGTCTTTCGTTTGAACCTCTTGTTTTGATAGTGGATGAGTGTCAGTGTAGAAAATGGAGAGAAAAATAAAAGGTGAGGCAGAAAAGATTAGAGAGAAACGGCGACGGTCTCTCGAGGTAGATGCTGCAAAGTGCACAAAAATAACGGACATGTTCAGCTGGTAGTAGGGAGAGCGAGGGACGCCAGGATGCCAGTATCAGCTGACTCAGCCTAGGGAGCCCACTGAAGAAGATGACGCTGTGGCAGGGTGGAGCACAGCAGGTACAAGCAGTAGAGTTTATGGTTGCATTAAAATAGATTAAAGACTGGGCTGCGCCTCGTACCTAATAACACCTTGGCTGTGACTTTATACACGATATATCACAGCCTCTCATAACCTTATTGCTTTTATAAAACGGCTACACCAATATTTGTAACGTTAGTCACTTTTTGAGATCTAGTCAGCTTATGTATAGCTATGCTAAGCTCCGAAAAACATTCTCTCTCTCTCTCTCTCTCTCTCTCTCTCTCTCTCTCTCTCTCTCTCTCTCTCTCTCTCTCTCTCTCACACCATTTAGCTGGCTACCCCTGATATAAACTGAAACAAAATCATGGCAAGCCGAGCTGATGGTGGCATTAGCCAATTTTTATTTGTAAAACCATAGCAGAACATGCCATTTGGCTATAGTATTGCCCCCTACTGGACACTCGCAGCGTAGATTTCACATTGCATGTATTGTATCACACTAACAAAATCCCAAATCTAAAGCAATCATTTCACATGAATTTGATTGGGTTTGATACTTCGGTCGATGTTGATTATGTTGTTGCGCAAAGATATAATTTATGGAACGATGACAGCGGCCTATGGTTGAATATAGCATGGCTGGATCGCTGTTTTGACCAATCAGAGAGCAGGACTGGAACTATCCGTTTTATAAATTAAACAAGCTATGTTCTTGTGAGTATTCTTTCAAATTATAATAAAGTTTGCTAAAGGTATTATTTAAATTGATTGCTGTTGTTCATTTATGCAGATGCAGCTGAGCTTGAGGAGCGAGAGATTGACAGAATGGATGCTGTTGCAGGGTCCAGTGCAGAGAGAACAACAGCTGAGGAAAGAGAAGGAGAGAGAGAATATGCAGGCATTTGAAGTGAATGCAGGGGGGGTAAGCTGATAGCTTTGATTACTTCACACGCCCTCAGTCCAAAGAGCTGGACACATTTTTTTGTTATCACCCTAACACAGTGGGACAGACTGAAGATGTCAGCTTGGGATGGATACAGGGTCAGAACAACAAGTGAGATGCCTGAGGAGGATGGAAACAGTGGAGCATGTGAAGAAGAGCTGGAGATAGAGAACAAAACGTGCACTTCATGCAAAAACTGTGCCATGTGTTGCTATTTGATTCTATCCCAATACAATTTATTGACTGATGCCTATCATGTAATTGGTTTGGGCTACAAATTCCTCCTGACCTTGTCAGTAACTCAAGTATTATTATTATTATTATTATTATTTGTTTATTTAGCAGACGCCTTTATCCAAGGCGACTTACAGACTAGGGTGTGTGAACTATGCATCAGCTGCAGAGTCACTTACAATTAAGACTCACCAGAAAGACGGAGCACAAGGAGGTGAAATGACTAGCTCAGGGTCACACAATGTCAGTGGCTGAGGTGGGATTTGAACCGGGAACCTCGTGGTTACAAGCCCTTTTCTTTAACCACTGGACCACACAGCCTCCTCATAACAAAAACATTCCCAACGGACGTTCCCAAGGCAAGTAGCATGTGAAAGGTATTTCTCCACAAGTTTGTCAAGAATAGACTGAGAAGCACTATGTCCCAAGACCACCTGGAAGGGTTCATGCTAATGTCTACAGAGAAAGAGATACTGATGGCCCTAGACAGTGATGGAGTTATTGACAGGATTGCAGAGAAGTGTGCACTGCTGCGACGTCTGCTGGTGACGTAAGGTAGGACAGTCTCGTTTACTGTGGATTTGGGTGAAGTAGTTGACTGTATTTTGAGATATAATTAGGGGTTCGGAAACCCTATTGTAATTTTGGGTTGGTATTGGCGCTGAGTGCTGCTAATGGTTTCTAGAATTGCTAAATATGAGCCGATGTGTTTAGAATTAACAGTTTATTTTTTTTTATTAGGCCTATTGAGAGAGCGCAATCTGTGTGAGGTCGGTGATGGTTTATAGAATTGATAAATAAGATGTGTGTTTATACTTTACAGTGTGCGGAGAATGGTTTCTTTCTGCTTGATAAATGGGCTACCCATGTTTATTATTTGCTTACAGTAAATACCAATACTAAATAATAGCCTACCAACTGTCGGCAATCTTGTGTTTAAAATAATCTGATATGCAGTTAGATTTTAGACCACCGATTACTGTAAACAGACAATTGTAATTGCATAGAGCAGAGCCATCAATGAAATAATCCGTGGTGCGTAAACTGGACAAACTGGCGAAAGAATTTAGCTCTGATACAATGTTGCATTCACTGACCGCAAAGCCGTGGCAGACAGAGAGACGTGCTGAGACAAAGAATAATGAATAGAAAAATATTTCATAGACGGAAAAATCTACGATATTTTCAATAGGATATTATTTAAGACTTCTAGATCATGAAGCCATGGTAATGAAACTGTCATAGCCTATACTTTGCCATACCTAAATCACCGCTAATATGTTTGAAAACCTGGTAGTAACTATAGCCTACAATTTAGAAAGAAGTTTTACCCGAACAATTAAATCTATTTTTTTTAACCGATCCTTCATCATGACGGCGCGCTGCGTGCGCTGACTTCATTATTATTTCGCGGTATGTTGATTTTTACATAAATGTGGGCCGGTGGATCCGAACTTCCCGGGCTGATTTTTGGTCCCAGTCCGCCCCTGAGTAGTATTATTTGTTATTGTTTGTTGTGTCAAAATTCTTTAGCACCTGCTATAAACAATCCAGCCCCCCCCCTCCCCCCACCCCCCCGTAGCTCCCCCAATCACAATTCTCTGTCGCCGCTGATGACCACACACACACACACACACACACACACACACACACACACACACACACACATACACAGCTACTCCTACCGTTGTGCACAGCATCATTACTGTAATACCTTCAGTATTCCAAAAGATCATTAAATACAACTATAAAACAAAACATAAACCTTGAAATTAAACCTAACACACGTGATCCATGCAGAAACCCTTACTCTTTAAGAAATGTGAGCCAGGAAGTAAAATACAGGGAAACAGCACCTCCCTGCACAGGTTATGTAAATGTCCAGTTTCAATCCAGCGAGGGGCGGGAGTTTTCAAGCAGCACTACACTCATGCACAGGACAACAAACTGACAGCTCTCCCAGAAGCTTCCAGCAGGGGGCATGTTCAATACTGTATTATTATTATTATTATTATTATTATTATTATTATTATTATTATTATTAATATTAATATTAATATTAATAATAATAATAATAATAATAATAATAATATCTCTGTATGCATGTCAGTGTCCCCATACATCTTTTTTATTCTATTTTATTTTATGTACTGTTTTTAACTTTCTGGGTCACATTTCGTCACGAATTGAGGAATTAAGAATGGTGTGTGCAACATATTAAACTATCAGATTTGTTCCTGTGTGGGATGGGACAATAAAAAAACAAAAAAGAAAACGATGTTTATCTTTACAGCTTCCAGGTTAGTAACATAAATAACAAGGGAAAGAGCCCCCCTTTGTCAAGCTGCAGAAAGAAAAGCTTACAGCACCTGGTATTCCCAGGCGGTCTCCCATCCAAGTACTAACCAGGCCCGACCTTGCTTAGCTTCCGAGATCAGACGAGATCGGGCGTTCTCAAGGTGGTATGGCCGTAAGCGAACGATTCTCTTGGTTTATCTCTTTCATAGTATTAGGTTAATATCATTCATGCAGTGACAGGTTGGGGGAGGGATTTCCAGATCTCTAATTTGTCACAAACAGTAACACTTAAGCAGCTCTGGGCTGCACATGTGCGGGCCAATAGCAAGGCTCCTGCATGGTAATACGTGTTACTAGAAGGGAGAGCTAGCCTTGAGCTTTGCAGCATAAAACAATACAGTTGAATGGTCTTTATGCAAAAGAGCTATTCGTCCAACATTGTGCCCCACACCCACCTTTTTATACTCGATGGCACCTCTGATTTGAAGCAGAGAATGTACAAAAGACACATTGGGCAAACATTTGTTTACATTTTTGAATTTCATTCACGCAGACGTGTAGGCTTTTCTACACATCCATCCCTTTTGTGGAACAGCTCACATGTCGCAAATGCAGGAATCTCGACTGTGTCGTTTCTGGGAGTGGGGGGGCTGCGTTCGCGCTCTCCCTGGTGTTATAGTCCAAGTTAAAAACACAGGTATTGAAAGCAATTAGCGATTATTCTATATATCTCCAGCAGGTGGCTCTGTCAGACTGGGAATGAGATGTTGTTTTTTCTTTCGGAGCGTATAATGTTCTAGAAAGTACCTCAGTGTTTTATGTACATGTATTGTGAAGTGTTTCATATTGAGAAGACAAAGTAACGAGTCAGCGGCACGTGTATCAAAGTTACAAAGTTGCTAATATTAAGAAGACGAGGTTCAGCGGTCCAGTTGTTTTTTTAAACATAGTGTTTCAGTGCTGTACAGGCGTTCTATGTCGTTCGTAGTAATATTACTATAGCTTATGTCAAAAGTCTGATTTATGATCCTTTGGACCTTTTGACCTTATATGTATGAAAATATGAATATATAATGAGGGGGCGTGGATTTTATATAGGAGTATGAGAATATATATATATATATATATATATATATATATATATATATATATGCCTATAAGCTTATTGCACGTCTTTTATAAGATATGTACAAAAATCAGTGTTTAATATATTATTTATGTAATCAGGGGCTAGGGGGTTACCCAAGTTTTTATAAATGCTTATGTTAACTTATGTCTTAGTATTTTTTTACATAAGACACTTAATGAAAAAGAGAAAGTTTAAAAGAGGGTAATAAAAGGAAAAAGAAAAAAGAAAAAAAGAACACAACTTATTCGACATTTAAAAGCATTTAAACAAACATTACACACAGAAATCACAGTAAAACCTGGAGTGTTTTGTCATTTTAAAAAGGGTCACAGACATATATGCTTATGGTGTATATCTATCTATCTATCTATCTATCTATCTATCTATATATGCATGCATATACACTTATTGCATGTGTCCATATTTACAAAAATCCTTGTCAGTGGTATTCATACCCTGACAGTGGTATGGCAGGTTTATCAGTCCCATGGGGGTCCTACACCCTACTTACAGTGGTATGGCAGGTTTATCAGTCCCAGGGGGTCCTACACCCTACTGACAGTGGTATGACAGGTTTATCAGTCTCATAGGGTCCTACACCCTACTTACAGTGGTATGGCAGGTGATTCAGTCTCATAGGGTCCTACACCCTACTTACAGTGGTATGGCAGGTTTATCAGTCCCAGGGGGTCCTACACCCTACTTACAGTGGTATGGCAGGTTTATCAGTCCCAGGGGGTCCTACACCCTACTGACAGTGGTATGGCAGGTTTATCAGTCTCACAGGTTCCTACACCCTACTGACAGTGGTATGGCAGGTTTATCAGTCCCAGGGGGTCCTACACCCTACTGAAAGTGGTATGGCAGGTTTATCAGTCTCACAGGTTCCTACACCATACTGAAAGTGGTATGGCAGGTTTATCAGTCCCAGCCGGGTCCTACACCTTACTGACAGTAGTATGGCAGGTTTATCAGTCCCAGGGGGACTCCTACACCCTACTGACAGTGGTATGGCAGGTGATTCAGCCCCATGGTGTCTGTTTTGACACTGATGTGCTCGTCTGTCTGTTTAGATGTTGTTTCTTGGATGGTTTTTAGGCTCCTCTGTAACAGTTCGTTCTTCACTCTTCAATAATAGCCATGCATTGGAGCAGCTGTCCAGCAGATATTTCACATGATTCCCTTTGATTGGAATTGAAGCAGCTCACTGTCACTCTGTCACTGTGTAATACTGCATTATACTGGAGAGGGATCCTGGGTTTGTCTGCAGGCATTGCTCTCTGATGAAAGCCAAGCTGACGGACGTCAGAGTGTTTTAAAATGGAGAAGAAACCAGTTTGCAGTTCTGAGTGTGGCTCTTAATTATTACCAATGCTTCTGATTATTTTACAGTCGCTCCTGAGTTAAGCAACATCACTTAACTTGAAATTCTGTAAAATGTCACTCTTGAATTCAATAAGATGATGATGTGTTTTTGATTGTATTTATTTCTGTTCATTTTCACAGTAAAATAAATCCACTATATGTGGCAAAGGTTTAGTATAAAGAGTCTGATTCCAATCCCACACCTCTTACCACGCAATCCCCTCCTCTCACACATCATGTGTTATATATTATATTTGAAATGGTGAGGATACACAGGTCCTTATTATCACAGCGTTTACGACTGGTAACATTAGAGCTATCAGGGTCGTTACTGATCTGAACAGCAATGCAGGGGGATTCCTCAGTGCTGTAAAATGCTCTAAAAAAACACCTTGATCAAAGGGAAGCCGCTATCCAACCACCCTTGTATTGAGGAGACTAAACTGCAGTTCTTCGCTTCTCCCAACAGGGGGAGATAATGCCTCGGTGTTCGAGGTATTTTAACACCTTCAGTTCTGACTGTCAGTTCTGGATTTTTTCAATGGTGACAAAAAAATGGGAAACAAACATTGGAAAACCTGCTACATGCAGCACACACTTTTGTGTCATCCACAGGCCTGATTGAAATGGTATCCCTGACATGCATTCTGTGATGTGTAAAAGATGCATCTCCCTGACAAAAGTCTGTTTCAGTCATGATGGGACCACAGGACGTCAGATCTGACAGACTTTGATAGAGGACTGATAAGAGGTGCTTGTCAGCACAATTCAAAAAGCACCTTGCAGAATCGCTACCTGCCACGTCCAATCAGAGCTGTGCTGGCTGTCCATGGAGGCCCTACACCATATTGACACTGCTATGGCAGGTGTTTCTATTAGTTTGTTCAAATAATGAAAATCCTTTTTCAGTAAACAGATTAATTTAAAATACAAAATAAATGACCTATACAATGAAGTGTCAACCATGTGTGTTTAATGTGATTTGTCCTGATTAGTTTACAGCTAACATACAGTTTTATATTTTTATGTATTGCAGATTTCAGTATTTATAACACATTTGTAAATGCTGTTACTACCCTGTATGACTTGTTCTATAATGCTTTATAAAAACATTAAACCTCATCTTTTAAGCATCTATAATGTGTTAAAAAAAACTATTTCAAAATGACACCTTCATATAAAGTGTTACCATAAACTTCAGCATCAAGTTCAAACGCTGTTCAGCTAACAGGATTCTACTGTATACAGGAATCTGCTGGAAACTATACTGACATGCCTTTGACATGGCAAGTATTGTGAGCTGCTATTTACACAACCTCACATTGATAGGGATTGGAGCTGACAAAATAATCCCATGAATCTCAGCTGCTGTGCACTTCCATTCGTTATATAGGACTCAAATGTGCAGTGTTGAAAGAAACACCTGCTATACTAAACATGCACCCTGAAGCTGCATCCACACCCGACACGACCTGGAAACGATCCTAAAGACTGGAAATAAATACATGACCCCGCCCATGCATTCCTATTGGACACACTAGAGATGGGCGGTCCCATTACAAAACAGAGCTTGCTTTGATAAAAGTTTACCACCCTGACCTCCGGCAACTCTGATGTAAAATAAAGGCTGGACTTGTGAAATCTATAGAGCAGAGTTATTGAACATCCCTATATATCCAGCAGTGTTGTTGTTCTCATTATCAGTAGTAGTAATTGTACAGTTGTAGTATTTTTTTTTTCGTGGTTCTGGTAGCAGTAGAAGTCCAATCTGAAGCCGGTGCATCTCCAGCTGTCAGAAGAGCTGTCTGATATTTTCAACACGATTATTTTATTGTTATACATTTTATATATGCAATCCCAACTGTGTTTCTTTACAAATTCCTGCCTTGATCCTTTTTGTTTATTAACTGTTTAAAGTATTTTAAAGTGCAACATTATTATTATTATTATTATTATTATTATTATTATTATTATTATTATTATTATTATTATTATTATTCATTATTTGTGCTGCGGTTGCCTTGCTTAATTTCTCTGGTGCACTCCTGCTTTGTATATGATGCAGAACACGTGATTGTAATCGTCTAACACTAGCACGTGCAATACTCTTTCAAATACACGTGTTATGATTTTGAATGCGCGCTTCTTCAGGACGGTATTATTGTCATTGCTTGCGCCCCGGCTCCTCTTTCTTTACACATTAAGCACTGGCTATATATACTGTAGCTGGACCTGGCAACGAGGCGTGCAATTTTATAGAGGGGGCTCCGAGGAAGACGCGGGGAATGTCATGGGACTGTATGGGACACTTTCATTACATATCGTGCCCGTCTTTAACACTGCATTTATTAAATCAGGACACTCATTCAATCTGAAATAACTTCGGAGCAGTGTTAGAGCTATAGACTGTAGCATAGATACACGGGAATTGTAAGTCCTATTCTGAAATGATGTTAAAGATGATGTGGCAGGTCCACGGATGACATCCTTCCACGTCCCTCAGTTTGTGGTGGTTGAGCGCTTGTGCGAGTCGATTTTATACTTCGTATTGTTGAGGATAGTGGATAATAAAACTATATCCATAATAATAATAATAATAATAATAATAATAATAATAATAATAATAATTGAAAGTCAGCCGGTACGGCCCGGAACTGCGTACCGGCAAAACATCTTGTCAAGGCACTTCAGTATTTCATCTTATCACAATGATAGGCTACATCATTTTTCTTTGTATTTTCCGTCCTTTTCGCTTCTTCTTCTTCGTTGTTCGATTATTATTGATGTTTAAGCAAAATAACTCGACGTCTCGCAGGTTCCAGTCATGTGACTTATGATGTCAGAGCATGCTGACTGCCAAAGGGGCTTCCGCATACTTGTGAACATGGAGTCTGCAAAATAAGCGAGCTTTTGTAAACTGATATTTCCTAAGACAAAAGCATACAACTATTCCACTATAATTTGAAAAAACTATTATTGTGTTGAATACATAAGAACATAAGAAAGTTTCCAAACGAGAGGAGGTCCCATTCGGCCCATCTTGCTCGTTTGCTTGTTAGTAGCTTATTGATCCCAGAATCTCATCAAGCAGCTTCTTGAAGGATCCCAGTGTGTCAGCTTCAACAACATTACTGGGGAGTTGGTTCCAGACCCTCACAATTCTCTGTGTAAAAAAGTGCCTGTTTCTGAATGCCCCTTTATCTAATCTCCATTTGCGACCCCTGGTCCTTGTTTCTTTACTGCACAATACTGTTATTTTGGTACTGCGTCAGTGACTAGGAGAAAAAGAACGTCTTATTTAGTTTTTCAGGGCAAATCGGGTAACCCTAACGACATGAACAGTGTGAGAAACTCAAGCTCTAATATAAATTTGGTCAGACACCAAAATCCAAGCAGAACAACTGGACAAAACATACAAAAAGATCATCGTTTTTTTTTTCCTATTAAGTGCTGTTGTAACTGTTAGTATTAACCTGTATATTTAAAGTTCAAAATTAATCATTCAAAATGAAACATAATCTTAATTGATACAAAATTGTTTAAAATACAATGCTCCCATGGCACTCAATTAGCAACACAGACGTTTCCAAAAACGAACACAGCATTTGAGTAACTGTGATAACAAGAAGCGGTCAGGATGATTTCAAACAGCATGAAAAGATAAGGGGCCGGTCTAAAGAAAGAGAAAGAAAAATGACAATTGAAGCGCTGTACTCTTTAACAACGGACTTGTTTCAATTGTGTTGCAGAGGAGAAACACAGCTAACTGAGGAACGAGTGATTCAGTAGAGAGAGGCATGGACCCGACTCCAAGGAGGAGAAGAAGGAGTAAAGAGAATGACCCGCCTGATATGTCACAAGAGCCTGCCAGGTACTGAAAGTCTTTTCTTATTAGTTCACGGTGCGGCGGCATGCTGAATAATACCTTTACTAAGAAGCTGTTCAGGAATCCAAATCACTGAGCTGAGTCTCAAGCCCAGGGTTAGAGTCCAGACCTCTCTGTGCTTTACAATGCTTCCCTATGCTTTACCAAACCTCTCTGTGCTTTACAATGCTTCCCTATGCTTTACCAAACCTCTCTGTGCTTTACAATGCTTCCCTATTCTTTACCAGACCTTTCTGTGCTTTACAATGCTTCCCTATGCTTTACCACACCTGTCTGTGCTTTACAATGCTTCCCTATGTTTTACCACACCTCTCTGTGCTTTACAATGCTTTCTCATTCCCCTCTTTCTTTCTTATTTGAAAAACCGTGTTAATGACTATAAATAAAAAGGAGTCACAGTTAATCAAATTATTTTTTCTATTAAATCACATTACTAAAATCTGAAAAAATAAACAGAACAAACATTTTATGGAAATCAAAGAACACAAACACACATACAATACAATACAATAATACAAACACACACATACAATAAAGCAAACTTAAGTTGACTTTTTCAAAGAATGTTACAGCACTGACTATTGGATGACATTTTTTAAAATATACAAAATATAACAATTCTTAAAGAAATTAAATGCAGTTATTTCGTATGAAATCCATTCGTTGCTAAAAACAAATAATTCACCTCGTTTTGCTCAGCAGGTGGCGCCGTTTTACCCCCTAACTTTCATCCAAAGTTGTGTCAGATTGAACATTCCCTTCACCCGAGGAGTGGAGAGGACAGACAGGGAGTTCAATACAAAGGGTTTCTTACAACACAAAACCGTCTAGTTCAGCTGGCAGATTGTTACAGGGGATTCATAACGAAGCCCAAACCCAGGATAGAGCGGCTCAGTGAATGTGGTTTGGAATCTGTGCAGGAGGGTCATTGTGTCAGAGACGCCATAAAAGGACAGAGTGCCGGCATTTAAGTCCAGATACACTCCTATTCTGGGGGAGCGAGGGGCAGTTATTGCAGTTTGATTGTTATTGTGCCAGGCAGAGTAACTGGAATCAGAGCATTCCAAACTCCAGGACTTGTCGTTGCATCCAAGGACACAGGAACGATCCCCTCCTTTCCTGCTGATTCCTTTATATGTGACTCCTATAAGAGCCCCTCCCCCACTCCACTCAATCTCCCAGTAACAGCGAGTCCCAGACAAACCCTCTCTGCAAAGCACTTGGGGATAGCGATCGAATCTCTCTGAGTGATCAGGATATCTCTGGGTCTCTCCCCTCCATGTCACCTTTTTGTTCCCTTCAGACAGACAGAGGATTCTATGCGCTGTGTTGGGGTCCAGTGTGAGCTGACAGGAATCTGATTGAAGAGAAGAGGACGGGTAGAGGAGAGACGGTTAGAAAAGCCAAATCACTGAGAAAATCAACTGTCATTGTCTGCTGCATCCTCAAATCACTCCCTCCTCCCTGATTCACCAGTCCCTGCTCCCTCCTCTATGCTCCCTCCTCCCTCTTCTATGCTCCGTCATCCCTCCTCTCCTTCTCCATGCTCCCTCCTCCCTGATCTATCCTCCCTGCTTCCTAATCCCTCTATGGTCCCTGCTCTATGGTCCCTCCTCTTTGCTCCCTGCTCCCTGCTCCCTCCTCCATCCTCCCTGTTCCCTCCTCCCTGCTCCCCCCTGCCTGCTCCATCCTACATCCTCCCTGCTCCCCCCTGCCTGCTCCCTCCTCCATTCTCCCTGCTCTCTCCTCCATTCTCCCTGCTCCCTCCTCCCTGTTCACTGCTCCCTCCTCCCTGCTCCACCAACTATCAGACGTTATTTTTGGTGTTTTGGGGTGATCAGCCAATAATACAACCGTTTCCACCCTTTCTGCGTTTTCATTGGTCAGGTTATATGTCAGTCACACAGCCTGAGGAAACTGCTGAATGTGAGCTGAAGCAATCATGAAACGTCATCACTGAGAACCGCAGTGGAACGTTATTATAGTTTAAAAAATAATGTTTACACACACACACACACAAACACACACTGACACACACACACTAGAAATAATAATATGTTTTTATATTTCTGATAAATAAAACTTAATAATAATAATAATAATAATATTGAATGAGTAACAGTGTATTTAAGGGGTTAAATCACGTTGGTCTGCTAATTTCTCTAGACATTTATAGAGGGGTAGTAAGTTATCAGTTTCGTCCCCAAAATTATTAACATAGCTATCATTCTGTTGGACAAAATGCACTTTTGTGGGTCACATGACTGTTTGTGACATCATCATGGTGCACAGTCACATGTCAAGTGTCGCCCAATGTGCAGACTGCTTTGCGGCGCACATGCTTTTCTGTTGAAGTACGGGTATCACGTCTGAGTAACGTTATACTGCAATATACATTTACTACCAGCACAGGATGACTGGGAGGGATAGCTGTTCATTTTACCCCACAACTGGTTTCACATGCATTGTACATGTATTAAAAGATGGGATGATTATCTGTTCAGGGATACCAAGATATTTAGGGAGAGAAAGGTCTGAGTGGAAAAACAGGCAACAAATGCCCCTCCCCCAGTCATTCTGCATGTATTCATCTGAACCAATACTTGTTGGAGAGGAGTGTAGATTAATGGGTTCACAATGACTAATAAATAATAATAATTGCTGCCCTCAAGCTCCACCCCTCCCTGTTCTGTAGCGTTAGCTCTTCTCACAATGGAGTGACACAACTTTCAATCAAATGTTTCAGTGAAAACAGACTTACATTTTAAAAACTCAGCTCTGTTCCTTGGCTCTGGAGCCTGCAGACTGTAAACTGCAACTTTATTCACTGAGCAGAAAAAAGAGAGAAATTAAACATTAATACACAACACACACAAGACTCCAAACAGCAATCTGAAAAGAAACAAGGCTTATTCACGGCATTTCAGGGTGTAAAAATCTCTCCTCCCTGCTCATTCTTCCCTGCTGTCTCCCTCCTGCAATATTCATATAGCCAACAATCTGCAAGAGGTCTTTATTAATGTCTTGCAAGTCCTGTCCCTCCTCAAGCTATGGTCTATTTGAGAAATCTCTACCAAAGGAATCTATTTCACACCAACCTGTTTTGGTTATTTTGACTAATTCCCCCTTGCAGAAGTCCTCAATATGGTCTTTAAGTTCAGATACAGCTTTCCTCACAGCCCCAAAAGAGATGTCTGTATTGACAGTAACGCTGGGTAAGTTTCCAGCTTCAGGAGGGGCACAGAGAGACTGGAAATTCTACAACAGGAAAGTGGAGAAAATGAGTTTTCAGTGAAACAGAATGGGGTCCAAAACATTCCTGGGGGAAAGCAAGGATTCATTCAATTGGAGAAGTCTGTCTGAAACCGTCCCAGTTATGTACTTGAGATTTTCTAACAAGCAGTGATGTTACCTGTAGAAAATGGATGTGATCCTCTGTCTCTGAAATCTGTTTCAGCTCAGCGTTTCTCCTCCTTAGCTCAGCAATCTCCTGCTCCAGTTTCTTCATGCGTCCTTCAGCCTGATTCACTGCAGCCTTCTCGTTAGCTCCAATCAGCTCAATAACCTCAGTGTGGATCTTCTCAATGGATCGGATCAGCTCAGTAAAGATCTTCTCACTTTCCTTTATTTCTATGCATGCAGATCTCTGAGTGAAATAACACAGTAGAGGAGACATGGTTAGAATTGATATCAAAAACACATCAGGCATAGACAGTAAACTTCTGTAGATGTGTTCCAGTCCATCTGTTAATAATAATAATAATAATAATAATAATAATAATAATAATAATAATAATAATACCCCCCTCTTGTCAATACCCACTTTCAGTGACTCCACAGCCTGTTTCAGCTCCTCAATTTCTTCCAGTCTCTCCTGGATTCTCTGTTGTATTTCTGTCTGTGTCTCTCCCAGCTGCTTCTGTGTTGAAACACAGTGACATTTCTGATGGAGCATTGAGTGATATCCTGTCACTCAATCAATTTAGTTTAAATATATTTTCTTTTTCTTGTTTTACCTCTTTACAATGTTTGCTATAATTCTCAGTGGTTCTCGAATATAATTTGTTCTTCAGTTCTAGTTGCACGCCATAGACATCTGTAGCACAGGCTAGATCAGGCAACATGTTTGTATAGTAGTAAGATACAACACCATCTATTGCACAGCTGCCAGCAGTACAAAATGACACTTGATCCACAGTAGATGTCCACTAGGTGGTACTGTTTCATACTAGTAGCAGCGAATGATTTCTGATCTAGCATGTGTTACATGTTTGTTTTGTCAAGCACCTAGGAAACTGAAGCAGCTTTCTCTTTAATGGATATTTAGGGCTTCTGATTTCCGTTTTTAACCGATAAACACAGATAAAACACCCCTGGTACAAAACAATGAAATCAGTGTATACCTAATAAACACCGGAAAAACACTGGACATGGTTACTCAATTCACGTTGACTTCACCCCTTTCCATGTGAAAAAATACAATAAAATAACCTAAAACCAAAAAAAAAATCCCTTTCCCAGCGCAGTCAGGCAATGAACCTCCTTTCTGACTTGAATCTATCATTGATTCATTCTGAATACTTTAAACTGAGTGGCAGCACATTCCTGCATTTCTATTGGAGGATTGCACACGCTTGTGAGATTTAAAACGAGATTACAATTAGAAACGGAGGGGTGTTCTTGCTCGTGGGATTTAAAGCTATATTACAGTTTAAAACAGAATTGCAAATTGTTGTGAAATGTAAGAAAACAATGTCCAGACACACAAAATCCCCAGAAGAATGCGCCTGTGACCAGAAGGACTTCACTGTGGAAGAGAGCAAAGGAAAGAGGGGACTAGTTTTTAACTAACTTAAACATATCTGTTTTAATCATGTAAAAATGTGTCAAATATATATCTATCTACAAAAAGATTAACACTTAATCAATAAAAACAATTCTTCTCAGCTAGATGGTGGTTATAAATTGAACGATCAAAAGTTTTAAGTGTACAAGCAAGCCTCTCAAAAACACACCTCTCACTGTAGGGAGACTGGCAAGAACGGCATGGCACGGGCACAGCAGCTCTGCCAGTGCAGATAGATGTGTATGTGTCACTTTTAAAGGCACGGGCACAGCAGCTCTGCCAGTGCAGATAGATGTGTATGTGTCACTTTTAAAGGCACGGGCACAGCAGCTCTGCCAGTGCAGATAGATGCGTATGTGTCACTTTTAAAGGCACGGGCACAGCAGCTCTGCCAGTGCAGATAGATGCGTATGTGTCACTTTTAAAGGCACGGGCACAGCAGCTCTGCCAGTGCAGATAGATGCGCATGTGTCACTTTTAAAGGCATGGGCACAGCAGCTCTGCCAGTGCAGATAGATGCGTATGTGTCACTTTTAAAGGCACGGGCACAGCAGCTCTGCCAGTGCAGATAGATGCGTATGTGTCACTTTTAAAGGCATGGGCACAGCAGCTCTGCCAGTGCAGATAGATGTGTATGTGTCACTTTTAAAGGCATGGGCACAGCAGCTCTACCAGTGCAGATAGATGCGTATGTGTCACTTTTAAAGGCATGGGTTTTGTTTACAATATATTTCCACCACATCACTACAAACACAAGCATGGCTGGCTCTTGGTTTAATGAAATTAATAAACACAGAAAAACAGAAGCCCTGTGAATATTGAATATCATATTAATCTTGTATATTGAATATCATATTAATCTTGTATATTGAATATCATATTAATCTTGTATATTGCATATCATATTAATCTTGTATATTGCATATCATATTAATCTTGTATATTGAATGTCATATTAATCTTGTATATTGAATATCATATTAATCTTGTATATTGTATATCACATTAATCTTGTATATTGAATATCATATTAATCTTGTATATTGAATATCATATTAATCTTGTATATTGCATATCATATTAATCTTGTATATTGCATATCATATTAATCTTGTATATTGCATATCATATTAATCTTGTATATTGAATGTCATATTAATCTTGTATATTGAATATCATATTAATCTTGTATATTGTATATCACATTAATCTTGTATATTGAATATCATATTAATCTTGTATATTGAATATCATATTAATCTTGTATATTGAATATCATATTAATCTTGTATATTGTATATCACATTAATCTTGATCTTGCAAGTCCCATCACCCCCCCACTAAAGTTTTTTTTATAGCGGAAGAAAAAAAATATGAGGACATTAGTATGTGCTGTTTATTTAAATACAAAGGTTTATGTAACAGTTTTTTATTTTGAATAAGATCCTTTTAGATCATTTTGAGTACCTGAGGTTGTACATTTGCAGGACCTGTGTGCTTTTCTACAGTGAAAATAAGTAGCTTTTTCTTTGCATGTGTCAATGAAATAAACCTTCAAGTATCCCACTTACTTCAGATGCAGAAGTCAAATGCTTCTAAATACACCAGAACATATATTTAAGGTTTTGGGGTTTTATTTCTGAGCGCTATATACGCACAAAGCAGCAAAGCAACGTGTAAAAGCACCTAATAATTACTAGTATGATTTTAACCAGGGCCCGTGCCTCGTGTGCCTCATAGCTGGCTACGGCCTTGAGGTTAGGTAGAGTGTTAGATTCGCATATACTTTATTTATATATATATATATATATATATATATATATATATACTGTATATACTCTAAGCACACTCTTAAACTCAGGGGAGACGTTCAGGAGGACATAAAGATGTTTCGGACTCCTGTAAGTGGATCGTTCATGCACTGGGCTTGCAACGTATCCAGATGACTTTTAATAATCTAGAAATTCATACAGACTCATTCGATTTGAAGTTTTAACAAATCACAGTAGTATTAGTACCCCTTCGGTTTATTAAATGCTTTAAAATGGATTGAGTAGTTACAGACTATGTCAAATCCCAGCTGACAGGCAACCTGGGTGGTCCAGTGCTTTAACAGGTATAATAGCATTAATACTTCAATGCATTTATGGTTATAACACGTTTTGACCTAAGGCTATACATGCATGGATCTACAAACACCCACCGCTAAATCCTAGAACATCCAATATATCACTCTCTTAGACTAAAACATAAGTCATATACCTTATAGTAATACATCAATATATACAGTAAGTCATAATTAAATCTCAATCATTAATTCCCCTTAACAGCTCCTGTCCTTCAAGTTAATAACATTTTCAAAACACCCGGTAACTCCTTCTATAAGATTAATTAGCCATCATTAATAGAAGAGTCTTCTGTAAGCATTTTCTCAGACGTATTGCATAACATGGTCCTATGCTATTGCTCCCCCTCACTTGTTTTTACCAGGTCTTCATTAATTTCTATGATTTAATGAAGCCATATATAGTTCACCACTGACTCCCCTTTCCTGCACCAGGAGGTATTTCTTATATGTAAAAGATCCCTCATTGTAGAAACTTGGATTTCAAACCCCCCAAACATTAAAACTCGCATTAGTTGCCCAAAGGTTATTTCCTCCAGTTACCCATGCCTGGTACCGTTTCGTTTCAAGCAAAGACAAGGTTAACAAATTAATTCCATTCTCTTTGGCAGATCCTACTACATGCCTACACAGACTGGACTGTTATACTTTGACTGAAGTTTTTACTTTAAGTTAATTTCTGCATTATATTCTCTTATTTTCAAACTTAACAATTCTGTTAAAATAAAATATTTACACTTATATTCTGTTTGAATTGTTTTAGAACACCTGTGTTTAGCTTAAAGACTACTTTCAGATCAAGCTAAATAAGAAAATTGACTGAGTTTTGAGTTAATTAAATGAGATTCTCATTTATGCCTTTCTCCTCAAGGTTATAAACCTCAGCATCAGTAGAGACAAGCGTAGCTAGCTCCCTTTTTACTCAGACTTACAAAGACACAATAATATAACAGAATAAACAGGAATATAGAATGTTCTAACATAACTATAGGTTAATACAGAGCATGTTATAACGTCTTGTATGAACAGTGTGTTTTAACAATGTGTTTAGTATTTCTGCTGGCTTTATATTTTTTAAAACACAGTACAGTTATTACAACATTTTAACACACATGCAGTTTCACAAATGTTCAATTTGTATCCCAAAGATCAGCCTGCTTCCAGTAGCTGTCACAATCCTGGGTCAGTTTCTGCTCTCAGTGAGTCTGTCAAAGCCACCACAGGTGTGTCTTTAAAAGCCTGATACCTGCAAAAACTGAAATCTTGTTAGCAGAGTTTCCATCTCTACACTCCCATTCCCATCATCAGTGGGAAGACTTCAGATAAATTCAACTGTTTCTATCAAAGAGACATCTATCTCTGCCGCATACACCTTTCACTCAAAAAAGGTGATCACACCTTGTACAAGGGAAGACAGGTTTTAGGTTAATTTGTGACAAGAGCAATTAAAATACCATGGCTCTTTAAATAGCTCTTAATATATAATTAAAATCTGATCTAATGTGAAACTATATAACCTAGTAAACAGACATGTTAAATATCCCTGGGAATTCTTATCTTCTAGGAAATGTTTTAAACCCTTACCTGTTTCACACTCCTTTCTGCCTCAGCTGAGACTGTATCATGGCTCTTGTGATCCTTGTCTGTACACAACAAGCAAATACACGTTTGATCGGTTCTGCAGAAGACCTCCAAAACCTTCTGGTGTTCTGCACAAAGCTTCTGCTCCAGATCTCCAATTGCATTGATCAGCTTGTGCCTCTTGAAAGCAGCCCCCTCATAGTGTGGCTTGACGTGTGTTTCACAGTAAGAGGCCAGGCACGTCAAACAGGATTTCACAGCTTTGAACTTTCTCCCAGTGCAGAAATCACACGGCACATCTCCAGGTCCAGCATAACTTTGAGCAGGAGGAGGATTGAGTCCTGTCTTCTTTAATTTCTCCACAACTTCAGCCAGCATGGTGTTTCTGCCCAGATCAGGCCTTGGGGTAAAGGTCTTTCTGCACTGGGGGCAGCTGTAGACACCTGTATGATCAGTCTGATCCCAGTAGTTCTTAATACACCCCATACAGTAACTGTGTCCACATGGAATAGCGACTGGGTCCTTCAATAGCTCCAGACACACTGAACAGCTAAACTGATCCTCTGACCACAAGTTTGAAGCCATTCTTGCTGCAGTGAGACACAGAGACTGACAATTTCACAACAAACTAAACTTAACTGTGCTGATTTCCTGGAATTGTGTAAAGCTCTAAGGGGGGGGGGGGGGGGTGGGGGGGTTGGATTGAGGCCAGGTTTCGACAAGCAGAGGAAGCAGAAACTGCTGCATAAGTGTGAGAGGAGAGGAGAGTTGGAGGGGAGTTTCTACAGAAAGATAGCCAAGAAGACAGATCAAAGGTTCTCCACATTTCTGCATTCAAAGACAGTTTGCTTGTTAATATTTATGACTGCCAGTTCTATCAGTTTATTATAGGTTCAGTCAGTCATGTGTTGGTCAGAGTCCATTGCAGAGATACTGGAGACTCTGTCACCATGGCAACCAGCACAGGGTCCCTCCCTGTGGTGGAATGGCATCCAGCAGATGTACCTGTTCCACTGCTAACATGGAGCCCCCCTCCCTGCTCTCAGTGTGTGTTTAAACAGGAGCAGTGAGTAATGTGGGAGGAGAGGATATGAACTCATGTTACCATTTAGAAAAGATACATATTGAAATGAGTTTTAGACATGTGTTTTATTACTTTTGTATTTCCGTTTAAGGATAATAATCACTGTGACCTATTAGAATGTACAGTCATTATGAAAAATAATGAAAAAAATAAAACATTTGCCGTTCAAATATTCTAGCAGGGCTTTGAGAGTGAACAGAGCAAATGTTCATGGCATCAGAGCCTCAGCTCTGCTTCTCTTATGTCATGAAAATGGATTGTCACTAATTGAAAGAAGATAAAAAAGAAAAAAAGACAGTACAATATTATGGGATCAAATAAAAGCAGGTTTTTCACATCTTCAGCGTGCCCAGCTGGCACGAGCCCGTGAGGCTCTGTTGTCTTCAGAGGGCGAACTCGGGTTCAAATGATTTCAGTGGGTTTCCTACCTGGGAGCAGTGTGTTCATGAGCAGTGAGATATACACCCCTTCCCTTTACACCTCTCTCCCTCTCTCTTTCTCAAGCACTTAGCCTGGGTAGACTGGCTGCACGGGGCTTTCATGTGTTTTAAATGGGATGTTTTAGTCTTTTAGGGGCTGTTAGCTTGACTAACCATCTGGAAGTGTCTGATAGCTTGATCTCAGAGTTGAGAAGTGACTGAAATCATTTGAACCCGAGCTCATGCTCCGAAGACAACAGATCCTCACAGGCTCGTGCCAGCTGGGCATGCTGAAGATGTGAAAAACCTGCTTTTATTTGATCCCACAATATTGTACTGTCTCCTTTCATTCAGTTTGTAACTTTGTTATCTTTTTGGTGTTTGTCTATCCAGAGCAGACATTTCAGTTCTTCTATACTTCACACCCTCAGTTTCTGGGAGGATTCAGGACTGTACCTGTAGTGTTCTTTGAGCAGCTTCACAATAGTATTACCCTGCTATCATTGGCTCCTTCAACTGGCAGGCAAACCTTTGAAAGATACAATAGGCTGAATCGCTCTGTTTTTTTCTTCTTACATCAGACCCAGCAGTCACTGGACAAAGACCTGTATGAAATAGGCTGGTCTGCTGGTATAGTTTAGTTACAAAGACCTGTATGAAATAGGCTGGTCTGCTGGTATTGTTTAGTTACAAAGACCTGTATGAAACAGGCTGGTCTGCTGGTATTGTTTAGTTACAAAGACCTGTATGAAATAGGCTGGTCTGCTGGTATTGTTTAGTTACAAAGACCTGTATGAAATAGGCTGGTCTGCTGGTATTGTTTAGTTACAAAGACCTGTATGAAATAGGCTGGTCTGCTGGTATTGTTTAGTTACAAAGACCTGTATGAAATAGGCTGGTCTGCTAGTATTGTTTAGTTACAAAGACCTGTATGAAATAGGCTGGTCTGCTGGTATTGTTTAGTTAAAGCAGCACTGTGTGGTCATTGTTATAGTAGAATATCTTTGATGTGTGTTTAACATTTTCTCCAAAGCTTTTTTGTTCACGTCACGCTTCCAGAAAGCAGCTGCTGTTGACAGTCCACTTAGTTTATGTTCATTTCAGAAATAGGAGCAGAACAAAATATTTATTGAAAATTAAAACTTTACAAAACATTTAAAGAAAAAGTACATGAAAAAAGATTTACATTAAATAGTGTACTTGAATGTAAAAAATGGTTATTAAACGACCTGCTTATTTAAATATAAAAGTTTTGCTTTTAATGTAAAATCTGATTATAAGTATTATTACGGTTAAAATGAACTGTGCTTGTATTTAATAAAACAGTGCATTTAATAAAACAATGCATTTAATAAAACAGTGCATTTAATAAAACAGTGTATTTAATAAAACAATGCATTTAATAAAACAGTGCATTTAATAAAACAGTGTATTTAATTAAACAGTGTATTTAATAAAACAGTGTATTTAATTAAACAGTGCATTTAATAAAACAGTGCATTTAATAAAACAATGCATTTAATAAAACAGTGCATTTAATAAAACAGTGCATTTAATAAAACAGTGCATTTAATAAAACAGTGTATTTAATTAAACAGTGTATTTAATAAAACAATGCATTTAATAAAACAGTGTATTTAATAAAACAATGCATTTAATAAAACAATGCATTTAATAAAACAATGCATTTAATAAAACAGTGTATTTAATAAAACAGTGTATTTAATTAAACAGTGCATTTAATAAAACAGTGCATTTAATAAAACAATGCATTTAATAAAACTGTGTATTTAATAAAACAGTGCATTTAATAAAACAGTGCATTTAATAAAACAGTGCATTTAATAAAACAGTGTATTTAATTAAACAGTGTATTTAATAAAACAATGCATTTAATAAAACAGTGTATTTAATAAAACAATGCATTTAATAAAACAATGCATTTAATAAAACAGTGCATTTAATAAAACAGTGCATTTAATAAAACAGTGTATTTAATTAAACAGTGTATTTAATAAAACAATGCATTTAATAAAACAGTGTATTTAATAAAACAATGCATTTAATAAAACAATGCATTTAATAAAACAATGCATTTAATAAAACAGTTTATTTAATAAAACAATGCATTTAATAAAACAGTGTATTTAATAAAACAGTGCGTTTAATAAAACAGTGTATTTAATAAAACAATGCATTTAATAAAACAGTTTATTTAATAAAACAGTGCATTTAATAAAACAGTGCATTTAATAAAACAGTGCATTTAATAAAACAATGCATTTAATAAAACAGTGCATTTAATAAAACAGTGTATTTAATTAAACAGTGTATTTAATAAAACAGTGTATTTAATTAAACAGTGCATTTAATAAAACAGTGCATTTAATAAAACAATGCATTTAATAAAACAGTGTATTTAATAAAACAGTGCATTTAATAAAACAGTGCATTTAATAAAACAGTGCATTTAATAAAACAGTGTATTTAATAAAACAGTGCATTTAATAAAACAGTGTATTTAATAAAACAATGCATTTAATAAAACAGTGTATTTAATTAAACAGTGTATTTAATAAAACAATGCATTTAATAAAACAATGCATTTAATAAAACAGTTTATTTAATAAAACAATGCATTTAATTAAACAGTGTATTTAATAAAACAGTGCATTTAATAAAACAGTGTATTTAATAAAACAATGCATTTAATAAAACAGTGCATTTAATAAAACAATGCATTTAATAAAACAGTGCATTTAATAAAACAGTGCATTTAATAAAACAATGCATTTAATAAAACAGTGTATTTAATAAAACAGTGCATTTAATAAAACAGTGCATTTAATAAAACAATGCATTTAATAAAACAGTGTATTTAATAAAACAATGCATTTAATAAAACAGTGCATTTAATAAAACAGTGCATTTAATAAAACAGTGCATTTAATAAAACAGTGCATTTAATAAAACAATGCATTTAATAAAACAGTGTATTTAATAAAACAGTGCATTTAATAAAACAGTGCATTTAATAAAACAATGCATTTAATAAAACAGTGTATTTAATAAAACAATGCATTTAATAAAACAGTGTATTTAATAAAACAATGCATTTAATAAAACAATGCATTTAATAAAACAGTGTATTTAATTAAACAGTGTATTTAATAAAACAATGCATTTAATAAAACAGTGCATTTAATAAAACAATGCATTTAATAAAACAGTGTATTTAATAAAACAATGCATTTAATAAAAGAATGCATTTAATAAAACAGTGTATTTAATAAAACAGGTCATTTAATAAAACAGTGTATTTAATAAAACAATGCATTTAATAAAACAGTGTATTTAATTAAACAGTGTATTTAATAAAACAATGCATTTAATAAAACAATGCATTTAATAAAACAGTGTATTTAATTAAACAGTGGATTTAATAAAACAGTGGATTTAATAAAACAGTGCATTTAATAAAACAGTGCATTTAATAAAACAGTGTATTTCATAAAACAATGCATTTAATAAAACAGTGTATTTAATTAAACAGTGTATTTAATAAAACAATGCATTTAATAAAACAGTGCATTTAATAAAACAGTGTATTTAATTAAACAGTGTATTTAATAAAACAGTGTATTTAATAAAACAATGCATTTAATAAAACAATGCATTTAATAAAACAGTGTATTTAATTAAACAGTGTATTTAATAAAACAATGCATTTAATAAAACAGTGCATTTAATAAAACAGTGCATTTAATAAAACAGTGTATTTAATAAAACAATGCATTTAATAAAACAGTGCATTTAATAAAACAGTGTATTTAATTAAACAGTGTATTTAATAAAACAGTGCATTTAATAAAACAATGCATTTAATAAAACAGTGTATTTAATTAAACAGTGTATTTAATAAAACAATGCATTTAATAAAACAATGCATTTAATAAAACAATGCATTTAATAAAACAGTGTATTTAATAAAACAGTGCATTTAATAAAACAATGCATTTAATAAAACAGTGTATTTAATTAAACAGTGTATTTAATAAAACAATGCATTTAATAAAACAATGCATTTAATAAAACAGTGTATTTAATTAAACAGTGTATTTAATAAAACAATGCATTTAATAAAACAATGCATTTAATAAAACAGTGTATTTAATTAAACAGTGCATTTAATAAAACAGTGTATTTAATAAAACAATGCATTTAATAAAACAGTGTATTTAATTAAACAGTGTATTTAATAAAACAATGCATTTAATAAAACAGTGTATTTAATAAAACAGTGCATTTAATAAAACAGTGTATTTAATAAAACAGTGTATTTAATTAAACAGTGTATTTAATAAAACAGTGCATTTAATAAAACAGTGTATTTAATAAAACAGTGTATTTAATAAAACAATGCATTTAATAAAACAATGCATTTAATAAAACAGTGTATTTAATTAAACAGTGTATTTAATAAAACAATGCATTTAATAAAACAGTGCATTTAATAAAACAGTGCATTTAATAAAACAGTGTATTTAATAAAACAATGCATTTAATAAAACAGTGCATTTAATAAAACAGTGTATTTAATTAAACAGTGTATTTAATAAAACAGTGCATTTAATAAAACAATGCATTTAATAAAACAGTGTATTTAATTAAACAGTGTATTTAATAAAACAATGCATTTAATAAAACAATGCATTTAATAAAACAATGCATTTAATAAAACAGTGTATTTAATAAAACAGTGCATTTAATAAAACAATGCATTTAATAAAACAGTGTATTTAATTAAACAGTGTATTTAATAAAACAATGCATTTAATAAAACAATGCATTTAATAAAACAGTGTATTTAATTAAACAGTGTATTTAATAAAACAATGCATTTAATAAAACAATGCATTTAATAAAACAGTGTATTTAATTAAACAGTGCATTTAATAAAACAGTGTATTTAATAAAACAATGCATTTAATAAAACAGTGTATTTAATTAAACAGTGTATTTAATAAAACAATGCATTTAATAAAACAGTGTATTTAATAAAACAGTGTATTTAATAAAACAATGCAATTAATAAAACAATGCATTTAATAAAACAGTGTATTTAATAAAACAATGCATTTAATAAAACAGTGTATTTAATAAAACAGTGTATTTAATAAAACAATGCATTTAATAAAACAATGCATTTAATAAAACAGTGCATTTAATAAAACAGTGTATTTAATTAAACAATGCATTTAATAAAACAGTGTATTTAATAAAACAATGTATTTAATAAAACAATGCATTTAATAAAACAGTGTATTTAATAAAACAGTGCATTTAATAAAACAGTGCATTTAACAAAACAATGCATTTAATAAAACAATGCATTTAATAAAACAATGCATTTAATAAAACAATGCATTTAATAAAACAATGTATTTAATAAAACAATGCATTTAATAAAACTGTGCTGAAGGTTTCAAATTGAATCAAGTGAAAAGAATCCCTTCAATTAACTGTGTGCAGCTGCAGAGTTTGTCCTGAAGAGGGCGACAAAGCCCAGACTTTAAACATGTTTCTTCTTCTCCACTGTGGGCAGATTGCACATGTAATGCAATTTGATTGTGATTTACGAGATC
Organism: Acipenser ruthenus; assembly: GCF_902713425.1. Classification (NCBI taxonomy): domain Eukaryota; kingdom Metazoa; phylum Chordata; class Actinopteri; order Acipenseriformes; family Acipenseridae; genus Acipenser; species Acipenser ruthenus. The sequence continues at coordinate 1,084,074 of NC_081240.1, read as the reverse complement.
CATGGAAATGTCTTCTTTCTTGTGATGATATTTCACTCACATTATTGTTCAAATAAGCAAAAATAAATAAATATTGCAACTGAACTGCATAACAAGTAGACAGACTGCATCTAATGGAGTGCTTGTGAGGATAATTATCCAACCATTTCAGAAATCAAATGAGATCATTTACAAACAAAATAATAATAATAATAACAACACGAGGAAAAGGCATCTTGTATCTATTGATTGCCTATATAAAGTTATGCATGAAGCTCCAGGTTTATAGATTTACCAGATGTAGCTAAATTATATAAATAATGCTTGTCATTGTCTAGATTATTGTTTAACAGACACACGCACGCACGCACGCACGCACGCACATATATATGTAGAATAAATAAATTGTTACCGAACAGATTCCCCAGTGCTGTAGCATGCTGAAAAAAAAACACCTTGATCAAAGGGAAGCCGATATCCAACCACCCTTGTATTGAGGAGACTAAACTGCAGTTCTTTGTTTCTCCCAGCAGGGGGCGATAATGCCTCGGTGTTTGAGGTATTTTAACCCCTTCATTTTTCACTTTCAGTTCTAGATTTCTTCAATGGTGACAAAAAATGGGACAAAAACACAGGAAAACCTGCTACATGCAGCACACACTTTTGTGTCATCCACAGGCCTGATTGAAATGGTATTCCTGACATGCATTCTGTGATGTGTAAAAGATGCATCTCCCTGACACAAATCCGTTTCAGTCATGATGGGACCATATATCTGACAGACTTTGATAGAGGGCTGATATGAGGTGCTTGGTTGGCAGATGCTTCATTTTTCAAATAGGCACAAATTACTACTGAGGCTTTTTCACAAGGAACAGTCTCTAAAGTGATGTGCCTCTCTCTATGTATGGGCCATTCTGACTTGACTGCAGATTTCCACCCCCAATACAACACAACCTGAAGGAATTAGAGGCTGGTAATCATTGAGGAATGGTCTCGTATCCCTCCAGCACAATTTAAAAAGCACCTTACAGAATCGCTACCTGCCACGTCCAATCAATGTCGTGCTGGCTGCCCATGGAGGCCCTACACCATATTGACACTGCTATGGCAGGTGTTGCTATTTTTGTACAAATAATGAAAAACCTTTCTATAAACAAATTAATTTTTAAATAGAAATAATAAATGGCCCAGACAATGAAGTGTAAATCATGTGTGTTTAATGTGATTTGTCCTGATTTGTTTACAGCTAATATACAGTTTTATATTTTCATTTATTGCAAATTGCTTATATCATCTACTCAGTGTTTATAACACATTATAAATGCTGTTACTACCCTGTATTACCGTATTACTTCAATTTGGCGCAGCTGCGTTTATTTTAAATTGATCAAGATGACTGCAGCGCTTAAGAGTGCAGCCTCTATACGAGGGCGATCTTTATTAATATGATTTTCAAACGCTGCCGATGTTTTATTCCATGACTCGTGACATTTTAGAAGTCATGCGGCTGCTTATTTTCTGTAATACGGTCGCCTACCTGTATGTAGCAGCATGTGTGGCTCTGACAGTTACCGAGAGCCTATTAGGTGGGAGTTGAAAGGTCAGGGGAGTACTGTACCAGCGAATCAGGAGTGTGTATTGCTTGTTAAGGGGCAGGACAATGCTGGTGTGGCTGTGGAATCCACCAGAGTGACGTAGATGTTCTTCTGCCCAAAAAAATCACCTCAAAATATCAGTTTGATTTCTGTAAAAACTACCATATATCCTACTCGCTTATTTTTTTCTCACTGTGACTTGCGTGTTTGTAATTTCTCTGCAAGAAAAATCGATACTAAATCTCCTCATAGATAGTAAGCACATTGTGTCTATTTGTACGGGAATTACAATTGAATTAAAAACCACCGATAGGATCTTCAGAAGCACTGCTGTTCTGGAAGCAGTTTATCTGGGATTTTCTTTCAGAACTGTACTACCATTAAATAAAACGTGCTTACTGTGTGTGTGTGCATTAGTTTGTAATTGACGTGCTGGATTGAGGGGGTGTTGCTGTACAGTCAGTGTTGTGTGTTTATTTGTTCACTGTGTGTGTGCATTAGTTTGTAATGTACGTGCTGGATTGAGGGGGTGTTGCTGTACAGTCAGTGTTGTGTGTTTATTTGTTCACTGTGTGTGTGTGCATTAGTTTGTAATTGACGTGCTGGATTGAGGGGGTGTTGCTGTACAGTCAGTGTTGTGTGTTTATTTGTTCACTGTGTGTGTGTGCATTAGTTTGTAATGTACGTGCTGGATTGAGGGGGTGTTGCTGTACAGTCAGTGTTGTGTGTTTATTTGTTTACTGTGTGTGTGTGCATTAGTTTGTAATTGACGTGCTGGATTGAGGGGGTGTTGCTGTACAGTCAGTGTTGTGTGTTTATTTGTTCACTGTGTGTGTGTGTGCATTAGTTTGTAATGTACGTGCTGGATTGAGGGGGTGTTGCTGTACAGTCAGTGTTGTGTGTTTATTTGTTCACTGTGTGTGTGTGCATTAGTTTGTAATGGACGTGCTGGATTGAGGGGGTGTTGCTGTACAGTCAGTGTTGTGTGTTTATTTGTTCACTGTGTGTACATTAGTTTGTAATTGACGTGCTGGATTGAGGGGGTGTTGCTGTACAGTCAGTGTTGTGTGTTTATTTGTTCACTGTGTGTGTGTGCATTAGTTTGTAATTGACGTGCTGGATTGAGGGGGTGTTGCTGTACAGTCAGTGTTGTGTGTTTATTTGTTCACTGTGTGTGTGCATTAGTTTGTAATGTACGTGCTGGATTGAGGGGGTGTTGCTGTACAGTCAGTGTCGTGTGTTTATTTGTTCACTGTGTGTGTGTGCATTAGTTTGTAATGTACGTGCTGGATTGAGGGGGTGTTGCTGTACAGTCAGTGTTGTGTGTTTATTTGTTCACTGTGTGTGTGTGCATTAGTTTGTAATGTACGTGCTGGATTGAGGGGGTGTTGCTGTACAGTCAGTGTTGTGTGTTTATTTGTTCACTGTGTGTGTGTACATTAGTTTGTAATGTACGTGCTGGATTGAGGGGGTGTTGCTGTACAGTCAGTGTTGTGTGTTTATTTGTTCACTGTGTGTGTGTGCATTAGTTTGTAATGTACGTGCTGGATTGAGGGGGTGTTGCTGTACAGTCAGTGTTGTGTGTTTATTTGTTCACTGTGTGTGTGTGCATTAGTTTGTAATTGACGTGCTGGATTGAGGGGGTGTTGCTGTACAGTCAGTGTTGTGTGTTTATTTGTTCACTGTGTGTGTGTACATTAGTTTGTAATGTACGTGCTGGATTGAGGGGGTGTTGCTGTACAGTCAGTGTTGTGTGTTTATTTGTTTACTGTGTGTGTGTGCATTAGTTTGTAATTGACGTGCTGGATTGAGGGGGTGTTGCTGTACAGTCAGTGTTGTGTGTTTATTTGTTCACTGTGTGTGTGTGCATTAGTTTGTAATTGACGTGCTGGATTGAGGGGGTGTTGCTGTACAGTCAGTGTTGTGTGTTTATTTGTTCACTGTGTGTGTGTGTGCATTAGTTTGTAATGTACGTGCTGGATTGAGGGGGTGTTGCTGTACAGTCAGTGTTGTGTGTTTATTTGTTTACTGTGTGTGTGTACATTAGTTTGTAATGTACGTGCTGGATTGAGGGGGTGTTGCTGTACAGTCAGTGTTGTGTGTTTATTTGTTCACTGTGTGTGTGTACATTAGTTTGTAATGTACGTGCTGGATTGAGGGGGTGTTGCTGTACAGTCAGTGTTGTGTGTTTATTTGTTCACTGTGTGTGTGTGCATTAGTTTGTAATGTACGTGCTGGATTGAGGGGGTGTTGCTGTACAGTCAGTGTTGTGTGTTTATTTGTTCACTGTGTGTGTGTGCATTAGTTTGTAATTGACGTGCTGGATTGAGGGGGTGTTGCTGTACAGTCAGTGTTGTGTGTTTATTTGTTCACTGTGTGTGTGTGTGCATTAGTTTGTAATTGACGTGCTGGATTGAGGGGGTGTTGCTGTACAGTCAGTGTTGTGTGTTTATTTGTTCACTGTGTGTGTGTGTGCATTAGTTTGTAATGTACGTGCTGGATTGAGGGGGTGTTGCTGTACAGTCAGTGTTGTGTGTTTATTTGTTCACTGTGTGTGTGTACATTAGTTTGTAATGTACGTGCTGGATTGAGGGGGTGTTGCTGTACAGTCAGTGTTGTGTGTTTATTTGTTCACTGTGTGTGTGTGCATTAGTTTGTAATTGACGTGCTGGATTGAGGGGGTGTTGCTGTACAGTCAGTGTTGTGTGTTTATTTGTTCACTGTGTGTGTGTACATTAGTTTGTAATTGACGTGCTGGATTGAGGGGGTGTTGCTGTACAGTCAGTGTTGTGTGTTTATTTGTTCACTGTGTGTGTGTGCATTAGTTTGTAATTGACGTGCTGGATTGAGGGGGTGTTGCTGTACAGTCAGTGTTGTGTGTTTATTTGTTCACTGTGTGTGTGTGCATTAGTTTGTAATTGACGTGCTGGATTGAGGGGGTGTTGCTGTACAGTCAGTGTTGTGTGTTTATTTGTTCACTGTGTGTGTGTGCATTAGTTTGTAATGTACGTGCTGGATTGAGGGGGTGTTGCTGTACAGTCAGTGTTGTGTGTTTATTTGTTCACTGTGTGTGTGTGCATTAGTTTGTAATGTACGTGCTGGATTGAGGGGGTGTTGCTGTACAGTCAGTGTTGTGTGTTTATTTGTTCACTGTGTGTGTGTGCATTAGTTTGTAATTGACGTGCTGGATTGAGGGGGTGTTGCTGTACAGTCAGTGTTGTGTGTTTATTTGTTCACTGTGTGTGTGTGTGCATTAGTTTGTAATGTACGTGCTGGATTGAGGGGGTGTTGCTGTACAGTCAGTGTTGTGTGTTTATTTGTTCACTGTGTGTGTGTGTACATTAGTTTGTAATGTACGTGCTGGATTGAGGGGGTGTTGCTGTACAGTCAGTGTTGTGTGTTTATTTGTTCACTGTGTGTGTGTGCATTAGTTTGTAATTGACGTGCTGGATTGAGGGGGTGTTGCTGTACAGTCAGTGTTGTGTGTTTATTTGTTCACTGTGTGTGTGTGCATTAGTTTGTAATGTACGTGCTGGATTGAGGGGGTGTTGCTGTACAGTCAGTGTTGTGTGTTTATTTGTTTACTGTGTGTGTGTGCATTAGTTTGTAATGTACGTGCTGGATTGAGGGGGTGTTGCTGTACAGTCAGTGTTGTGTGTTTATTTGTTCACTGTGTGTGTGCATTAGTTTGTAATGTACGTGCTGGATTGAGGGGGTGTTGCTGTACAGTCAGTGTTGTGTGTTTATTTGTTCACTGTGTGTGTGTTCATTAGTTTGTAATTGACGTGCTGGATTGAGGGGGTGTTGCTGTACAGTCAGTGTTGTGTGTTTATTTGTTCACTGTGTGTGTGTGCATTAGTTTGTAATGTACGTGCTGGATTGAGGGGGTGTTGCTGTACAGTCAGTGTAGTGTGTTTATTTGTTCACTGTGTGTGTGTGTACATTAGTTTGTAATGTACGTGCTGGATTGAGGGGGTGTTGCTGTACAGTCAGTGTTGTGTGTTTATTTGTTCACTGTGTGTGTGTGCATTAGTTTGTAATGTACGTGCTGGATTGAGGGGGTGTTGCTGTACAGTCAGTGTTGTGTGTTTATTTGTTCACTGTGTGTGTGTGCATTAGTTTGTAATGGACGTGCTGGATTGAGGGGGTGTTGCTGTACAGTCAGTGTTGTGTGTTTATTTGTTCACTGTGTGTGTGTGTGCATTAGTTTGTAATGTACGTGCTGGATTGAGGGGGTGTTGCTGTACAGTCAGTGTTGTGTGTTTATTTGTTCACTGTGTGTGTGTGCATTAGTTTGTAATGTACGTGCTGGATTGAGGGGGTGTTGCTGTACAGTCAGTGTTGTGTGTTTATTTGTTCACTGTGTGTGTGTGCATTAGTTTGTAATTGACGTGCTGGATTGAGGGGGTGTTGCTGTACAGTCAGTGTTGTGTGTTTATTTGTTCACTGTGTGTGTGTGCATTAGTTTGTAATTGACGTGCTGGATTGAGGGGGTGTTGCTGTACAGTCAGTGTTGTGTGTTTATTTGTTCACTGTGTGTGTGTGCATTAGTTTGTAATGTACGTGCTGGATTGAGGGGGTGTTGCTGTACAGTCAGTGTTGTGTGTTTATTTGTTCACTGTGTGTGTGTGCATTAGTTTGTAATGTACGTGCTGGATTGAGGGGGTGTTGCTGTACAGTCAGTGTTGTGTGTTTATTTGTTCACTGTGTGTGTGTGCATTAGTTTGTAATTGACGTGCTGGATTGAGGGGGTGTTGCTGTACAGTCAGTGTTGTGTGTTTATTTGTTCACTGTGTGTGTGTGCATTAGTTTGTAATGTACGTGCTGGATTGAGGGGGTGTTGCTGTACAGTCAGTGTTGTGTGTTTATTTGTTCACTGTGTGTGTGTACATTAGTTTGTAATGTACGTGCTGGATTGAGGGGGTGTTGCTGTACAGTCAGTGTTGTGTGTTTATTTGTTCACTGTGTGTGTGCATTAGTTTGTAATGTACGTGCTGGATTGAGGGGGTGTTGCTGTACAGTCAGTGTTGTGTGTTTATTTGTTCACTGTGTGTGTGTGCATTAGTTTGTAATGTACGTGCTGGATTGAGGGGGTGTTGCTGTACAGTCAGTGTTGTGTGTTTATTTGTTCACTGTGTGTGTGTGCATTAGTTTGTAATGTACGTGCTGGATTGAGGGGGTGTTGCTGTACAGTCAGTGTTGTGTGTTTATTTGTTCACTGTGTGTGTGTGCATTAGTTTGTAATTGACGTGCTGGATTGAGGGGGTGTTGCTGTACAGTCAGTGTTGTGTGTTTATTTGTTCACTGTGTGTGTGTACATTAGTTTGTAATGTACGTGCTGGATTGAGGGGGTGTTGCTGTACAGTCAGTGTTGTGTGTTTATTTGTTCACTGTGTGTGTGCATTAGTTTGTAATTGACGTGCTGGATTGAGGGGGTGTTGCTGTACAGTCAGTGTTGTGTGTTTATTTGTTCACTGTGTGTGTGTGTGCATTAGTATGTAATGTACGTGCTGGATTGAGGGGGTGTTGCTGTACAGTCAGTGTTGTGTGTTTATTTGTTCACTGTGTGTGTGTGCATTAGTTTGTAATGGACGTGCTGGATTGAGGGGGTGTTGCTGTACAGTCAGTGTTGTGTGTTTATTTGTTCACTGTGTGTGTGTGCATTAGTTTGTAATTGACGTGCTGGATTGAGGGGGTGTTGCTGTACAGTCAGTGTTGTGTGTTTATTTGTTCACTGTGTGTGTGTGCATTAGTTTGTAATGTACGTGCTGGATTGAGGGGGTGTTGCTGTACAGTCAGTGTTGTGTGTTTATTTGTTCACTGTGTGTGTGTACATTAGTTTGTAATTGACGTGCTGGATTGAGGGGGTGTTGCTGTACAGTCAGTGTTGTGTGTTTATTTGTTCACTGTGTGTGTGTACATTAGTTTGTAATGTACGTGCTGGATTGAGGGGGTGTTGCTGTACAGTCAGTGTTGTGTGTTTATTTGTTCACTGTGTGTGTGTGTGCATTAGTTTGTAATGTACGTGCTGGATTGAGGGGGTGTTGCTGTACAGTCAGTGTTGTGTGTTTATTTGTTCACTGTGTGTGTGTGCATTAGTTTGTAATGTACGTGCTGGATTGAGGGGGTGTTGCTGTACAGTCAGTGTTGTGTGTTTATTTGTTCACTGTGTGTGTGTACATTAGTTTGTAATTGACGTGCTGGATTGAGGGGGTGTTGCTGTACAGTCAGTGTTGTGTGTTTATTTGTTCACTGTGTGTGTGTGCATTAGTTTGTAATTGACGTGCTGGATTGAGGGGGTGTTGCTGTACAGTCAGTGTTGTGTGTTTATTTGTTCACTGTGTGTGTGTACATTAGTTTGTAATTGACGTGCTGGATTGAGGGGGTGTTGCTGTACAGTCAGTGTTGTGTGTTTATTTGTTCACTGTGTGTGTGTGCATTAGTTTGTAATGTACGTGCTGGATTGAGGGGGTGTTGCTGTACAGTCAGTGTTGTGTGTTTATTTGTTCACTGTGTGTGTGTACATTAGTTTGTAATGTACGTGCTGGATTGAGGGGGTGTTGCTGTACAGTCAGTGTTGTGTGTTTATTTGTTCACTGTGTGTGTGTGTGCATTAGTTTGTAATGTACGTGCTGGATTGAGGGGGTGTTGCTGTACAGTCAGTGTTGTGTGTTTATTTGTTCACTGTGTGTGTGTGCATTAGTTTGTAATGTACGTGCTGGATTGAGGGGGTCTTGCTGTACAGTCAGTGTTGTGTGTTTATTTGTTCACTGTGTGTGTGTACATTAGTTTGTAATTGACGTGCTGGATTGAGGGGGTGTTGCTGTACAGTCAGTGTTGTGTGTTTATTTGTTCACTGTGTGTGTGTGCATTAGTTTGTAATGTACGTGCTGGATTGAGGGGGTGTTGCTGTACAGTCAGTGTTGTGTGTTTATTTGTTCACTGTGTGTGTGTACATTAGTTTGTAATTGACGTGCTGGATTGAGGGGGTGTTGCTGTACAGTCAGTGTTGTGTGTTTATTTGTTCACTGTGTGTGTGTGCATTAGTTTGTAATGTACGTGCTGGATTGAGGGGGTGTTGCTGTACAGTCAGTGTTGTGTGTTTATTTGTTCACTGTGTGTGTGTGTGCATTAGTTTGTAATGTACGTGCTGGATTGAGGGGGTGTTGCTGTACAGTCAGTGTTGTGTGTTTATTTGTTCACTGTGTGTGTGTGCATTAGTTTGTAATTGACGTGCTGGATTGAGGGGGTGTTGCTGTACAGTCAGTGTTGTGTGTTTATTTGTTCACTGTGTGTGTGTGCATTAGTTTGTAATGTACGTGCTGGATTGAGGGGGTGTTGCTGTACAGTCAGTGTTGTGTGTTTATTTGTTCACTGTGTGTGTGTGCATTAGTTTGTAATGTACGTGCTGGATTGAGGGGGTGTTGCTGTACAGTCAGTGTTGTGTGTTTATTTGTTCACTGTGTGTGTGTGCATTAGTTTGTAATTGACGTGCTGGATTGAGGGGGTGTTGCTGTACAGTCAGTGTTGTGTGTTTATTTGTTCACTGTGTGTGTGTACATTAGTTTGTAATTGACGTGCTGGATTGAGGGGGTGTTGCTGTACAGTCAGTGTTGTGTGTTTATTTGTTCACTGTGTGTGTGTGCATTAGTTTGTAATGTACGTGCTGGATTGAGGGGGTGTTGCTGTACAGTCAGTGTTGTGTGTTTATTTGTTTACTGTGTGTGTGTGTGTGCATTAGTTTGTAATGTACGTGCTGGATTGAGGGGGTGTTGCTGTACAGTCAGTGTTGTGTGTTTATTTGTTCACTGTGTGTGTGTGCATTAGTTTGTAATGTACGTGCTGGATTGAGGGGGTGTTGCTGTACAGTCAGTGTTGTGTGTTTATTTGTTCACTGTGTGTGTGTACATTAGTTTGTAATGTACGTGCTGGATTGAGGGGGTGTTGCTGTACAGTCAGTGTTGTGTGTTTATTTGTTCACTGTGTGTGTGTTCATTAGTTTGTAATGTACGTGCTGGATTGAGGGGGTGTTGCTGTACAGTCAGTGTTGTGTGTTTATTTGTTCACTGTGTGTGTGTTCATTAGTTTGTAATTGACGTGCTGGATTGAGGGGGTGTTGCTGTACAGTCAGTGTTGTGTGTTTATTTGTTCACTGTGTGTGTGTGCATTAGTTTGTAATTGACGTGCTGGATTGAGGGGGTGTTGCTGTACAGTCAGTGTTGTGTGTTTATTTGTTTACTGTGTGTGTGTGTTTTTGTAGGGGGAGACAAAAATACCCAAACGTTTCTTTATTGACAGCGTCGTTTATTCAAGGGGGCCTCTATTATAAAGCTGATACATGACTGCAGCATCAATACGAGGACGTCTTTCATTCGAGGGCGGCTCTAATTTGAAGTAATACGGTATTTTGTTTTTCTGTGATGAGTATCACAGTGAACATGCACATTGAAATGTGCACATGTATTCTTACATATCACTAATCATTAAAAGTACAAATTTAAAATTAAATCTAAAGAAATATGCTATACAATAAAATAATCAGATAAACTTTCATTTCCCTAGAAAACAAAATCAATATGCAATTTATCAAGTAAATTCTGTACTTTATGCTTGTGACGTGTAAAAATTCTGGAACAAAGTCTTTAATTCCAAATCTCCAGTATACTGGACTGCATTTGTTTTGTTGAAAAAAATACTAAATACCAACATTGAGACATTATTTATATTCTTGTAGCATCAGCAGGTTCTTATAAAAAGATCAATGTATGAAAGTAAAAAAAATATTGAAGGTAATATTTAAAAACGTAATCTGTTTGCATTGTCGGCCAAGGCGCTTCTCTGCTGTAAGTCTCCATTTCCACCTTCCTTTGATTGATTAACGCAAACGCCTTCTGGTAAACAGCGCACCAATAGAAAGCCTAGGTGTCCAGCAGCTACAGGTAGTGGACAAAAAATTGGAAACACCTGGGTAAATGACACCAAGTATTTTGGGTGCGTCACGACACTTTTTCTGCCGGCTAGATTGCAGACGGGAGTCTGCGTCTGACGTCACGGTCTGTGCAGACGCAGCGTGGACAGCTTTGGTAGATGAACAACAGTTCTGAGCAGAACCGAAATGGAGGCGGTGTTGAGAGAAATTCTAATCGCAGAAGTGGATGCAATCGAAGTTCCCTTTGTGCTCCACCAGCTTCATAATTTACAACATGATCAGAAAATGTATAGTAGAAACAGTCCCTGCTATAATGAGATAATATAAACGTATGTTTTGTGATGTGAGACAAATTAATGAGTATTATAACGGGCAGGATTCCTCCCCGCCCTCTCACAAAGGGGTTGTTAGACAGTACTGTATTTTGATCTGGGACAAAAATAGTTCAAATACTTGCACATGTGGTCACATATCTCACTTCAACTACCTGTTATTAAAGCTGATTTATTCTCCTTAATTCAAAGTAGGTTATTCCCTGTCCCTGATAGCCTTTCATCAATACCCAATTACACCTGCTGAAAATAACAGAGCGGTTTCAGGTTCATTTCAACCGTTTAGCATTATTATTTACATGTTTAAACCTTTAGAATAAATATCTGAATATTTGAAAAGTATAATAACTGTGTGGAAAAAGAGTCAAATCATTTTAATTTGTATTACACATCATTCATAAGATAATTAATGCCATGACTGGAAGTCGATTCACAGCCCCTGACTAGGTGGCAGTCGCACATGGAGTGAGGATTGGATCTGGTTGCTACACGCTTCTGTTTTGCGCCGCGGCTGCTCCAGCGCAGAACCTCTTGAGAAGCTGCGCGGCTGCGCAGACTTTTAAACCCGTGGATGCGTGACCTGGTGACGTCATTCCGGCTGAGTTCACGCAGACGATGAATTTGGACGGGTTTTCCGCAGAACCTGCGCAGACTGAGCAAAGTTTGCGTATCGTGAACGCAGCCTGAACCCGTGTGAGACACGAGTTATGGCAAAGGGAATTGTATTTTGTGTTACCTGAACTGAAGTCTTATTTTCACTTCGAAGAATAGACTTTTTTTGTGTGGTTTAGAAAGTCAATGTATATCTGTTTGATACACATTTGAGATAATCCTATTTAAAAGGTATTACCGAGAAAAAACACACTTCCTGCATACAAAAACGACTTAAGAAGAAGAGAGATAGCGACGGATCCGTGTAAGTATGTTTATATTTTTTGTGTAGAGCTACTGCTGTAAGAAAGAGAGTATTTATGGTCAACAGGGTCTCATTTTGAACTAAATTGAGTTTGTCTAAATATATGAAATGCGCAGGCTATGCACTTTACTTGCGATTTCTGAACGGCCACTTTAGGCGGATGTGCTGTTTTATTTATTTCTGTTTTGTTGATTTGTCGACACTGCGCAATTCATTTATTTTCCAATGCCTTTGTTTTCAAATGATAAGTTAGTCATTTCAAGCGGTCTTGGGCATCGCGTTGTTACCGGTTAAAGTACCTTGGAAAGTTGGTTTGAAGTTCGATATCCGTTTCGAGGGTTCAGATCCAGAGGGGCATACGTGACATTTTTGGCCTAAGTGCATGTAATATATCATATGAAAGCTCTTGATTAGATGTACCCAGTACCAAAGGGACCGAACTGAAATCACAAACTGCAGAATGTTGCTGAACTCGGTGCCGGGAGGTTAAGTGCATGTGCGCCCTGCTGGCACTGAGGATTGCATTGCGGGAAGGACTGTGTGACAGCAGGTAAGACCAAATAAAACAGAGAAGGGAGAAAACGTGCCGTGTAAAACAAAATCTAACTGCACAGGATGTTTTACATCGTTTTATGGAAGATTCAGACAAATAATCCACTTCATAATCAGAGCCGGGCAATGGGAATTGTAAATGAGTATATTTCACAGTTGTACTTTAAGAATACGTTATGTTAATGCAAGGCTGCGTGTGTAAACATTTGACCTTATCTTCCTTTATGTTTTTATGATAAATGATTTATTAAACTATAAAACAATCTAATATTAAAATACTTTAAATTGATTAAAAATAATCTCAAGCCAGACAATATAAAGAAGGAGATAAAGAAAACGCACAACAAACTCCATCATTAAAAATGGTCACTTTTGATGTGGAGCAGGTTTTGACCACTCCCTGGACTCATGTAAGCAGTTTGTATGAAGCCCCGGTCACGATACCCAATCGTTTACGGAGCGGTCACACCAGAACGAAAAAGACCTCTGATGTATTGTACAGCAAATGCCAATCAACGTTTTAGTACACGCCCACTTATTTCCTGCAGGTTGAGGGACAGTGATGAGGAACATGAGGAAACACTCCTGTTGTACTGTGTGATCAACAGAAGGTGTAGGAGACAAAAGGCGGACGTGGGCACACAGAATACTACAGCGTAGGGAGGAGTTTATATTAATTTGCATCTTTAAAGATTTTCAGTGATATTTTTAGAGGAATTTCATTTTCCCCTTTAACATGTTTAAGGTAAATATTGGTATGGGATCTCTGTTTAAATGGCGAGAAGCAGGGGCGTAGCTAGGAATGGAAATTTGGGTGGGTCCCAACTTGGACGGGCAAGTACCAAAGCTCTGACATCACAGGAAATAGTTTACATTACAAACATGATTTAAATCAATTAAAAACTCTGAATACATCAAATATCTCCCCGGGGTTTGAGCAGAGCAACGTAGCCAAGACTGAAAATGTATGGTGCCGAGTGAAGCAAGGTGAATATCTTTTGCAGTTTAGTTGTACGTATACACTAGAAATACAAGGCACACATGCACACAACCTACAGAAACAAACACACTGTGCACAATAACTGCAAAAACCGTTTCATTTGACAAACAGAAACTAAAAAATATCCCCAAACAAAACTGCCTTGCTTTTTTTTTCTTCTTGGCTGTATTGTAATCTCTTAGCCAGGGTCGTAACCTGAGCTGAAATTCTACCGAGGTCACACTAGTTCAAGGTACCGATGACAATAACACACACAAAACAGAAAGATAAGGACTTCTTTTAAAGTTAAGGTCATTCTTTGGACCGCTTGCCTCCCTCTCTTGCACATCGCTTATTTAAATAAACCTTCATTTGTATTTATTTGTGGGCCCGTTTACCTCTGTGCTGTGAATTAAATGAACTCGGGGTCTCACTCTGCTTAAGTTAATGTACAGTAAAATAATTCAAATAAACACAGCCATTCTTCATTTACATGTGCAAGCATTTTGCAGCCTTTTTTAATTCCAAATTTAATTTTTGTAGAAGAGCAATTGTTGACCTTGCACAACACAAGCACAACGACTACTTTGAACAATTGAACAAAAAAAAAATGAATACAAATATAGCTCTCTTTTTCTTAGATTGCCGTTATGCAAAATTGTACAGAAAATACAATCCTAAACAAATACATTTTCATATATTTTCTTTATTGCCTTAGTGTAACCGTAACATAAGGCTATATTTCAGATAACACACTAAAAGTTCATGACATTTGAATAAACTTAGGCTAGGTGATATAATAGTCACGTTAGGCGGGCCCTGCTTAAATAAATAAATACAAAAATTAAAACCGTAGCCAGATTGGGACTTGTCGTGTATTTGCTAAATCAAAACACAAGAACTGCTACTTATTCAATCAGAAATAAACCAACAGTGAAAATGAATCATTTTAATGTGTTTTACTGAGATTTTTATGAGCCTTCACGTCACGCGAGACGAAAACAACCGAGGTCATGACCTTGGCGTCCTCATAGCTGGTTACGGCCTTGCTCTTAGCTATCCTAATAACCTGTTACCTCTAAGTCGCTCTGCATGAGGGCATCTGTCAAGCAAAAATTAAAAATCATGCTAACCTCCTGCTGCCTTCAAACCAAAACTAAAATCTTAGCTGTGCTGAGAATACCTCGTTTCCAGCTAAATATGGCTGCTTTCGTTTTCACTGCATTCTCTCAGGTACGGCTAAACAAAGATATTGCGTTGGCTGAAAGAATGTAACAAGCAGACAAAAATAGATTTTTAAAACAACCTTGATTGACACATTGAGCACCATGTTCAAGTTTTGTGAATCTTTTCCGGTCATTGTAGTATGACTCGAACACCAATCATGAAGTCAGTATTTGTTTGACCGCATTGCCATAGTAACCAAACTGCACGGCGCTGATAACAGTAGACTGTGAAATACTGGAAGGATAATAAAATGCTTATTTGTTTCACGGTAAATTGCAAGAAGCTGAAAACAACTTTTATTTTTTGCTTATGAAATCAGCTCTCGATTCTCCAGTGCCCTCCATTGCTACAGTACACGTTCCAAACACCCACTCATTTCAGTGACAAAATATTTAAGATGGAAAACTGTCTCTAGACGGGACTCTCCCAACCACTATATAGCTCGCATGTAAACCGTTTAAAATGTTTGAAGTATACAGAAAACAAATGTACTTGCATATGTTCACAGTGCATGCATTTTAAAAAGTCAAACAGGCAGCGTCACCGAACCAGCGAGAACACAATCTTACATTTTAAGCAATTATTAAGTACAGTGAAAGTCCGTCAGTTACTTACCATTGCCTAGTTAGTATCCTCTCGTCTCCTCTCCACCTTACACAGGATAAAGTGTCGGGTTTTGCAGTTATATAGTCATGACACTCCATCAAAGGACAGCAATTTTAAATCTATTTGTCAGCATTCGGCCAGCTGTCAATCCTGTTCACTCGAGCCTTTCTAGTAAAATAAACTCTTAAACGTGTTTGCAGATTTGTTTTGCCATGTTGACCGCCGCACTACTGCTAACTTACTTTAAAAATGCACCTTCAAATAAATGTCTGTGACTTTTCAACAGACTTTCAACAGATCCGCGCCAACTGCCTCGCAAGCTGTCAATCAAACATGGTTTGCACCTGATTCATTGTGTGAGAGGAAGATCCCACCCAAATATTGCATCACAATTACTACTTTGATTTGATTGGCTAAAGCCTGAGCCATTTAAAAAAAAAAAGACTATTTGACCTAACGCCCATCTCCGGGGCGCATAGTTGATGTTTATTATTTTATTTTTTTACAAATGAATTTAAACTTGGCATTCACATAGGCGCAGATTTGGGTGGGCCTGTGTTTAGATTTGGCCCACCCGTGGCTACGCCGCAGGAGAGAAGGTATTTTTTTGCTAAACGTTTCATTATAGCGTATATTCCTTTAATTCAATAAGTCTGCATGTTTGTGGTGGAGTTGTGTTCTTTATTAGTCGTAGTAGGAGTAGTCATTAAACACTTACACATTTGTCACACACGTTTCTGGAACATAGCAGTCGCCCAATGTCATTTGTTTCCATTAGTTTTGTTTAACCTTGTTTCCAAGGTGATGAGCCTTTCTTCAGCTCCAGGGGAAGGATGGGATACATGAGGACAGATAGAACAGTAGTTTTTATTTTTAAATAAAATCTCAGAGCAGGACTTTTTTCAGTACGTTTTGTTCCCAAAAAATAAAGTTAACTGCGAGTAGAATAATATTGTGATGCTTTAAAAAATATAGGTAGAATCCTAAATAACATTGATAGTTTAAGTTATTATTATTATTATTATTATTATTATTATTATTATTATTATTATTATTATTATTATTATTTGTAGTTTAGAGTACATGTAGCCTATACAGCTACCAGACTAACATTCACCCTGAGTAATGCTTTGTAGTTGGTTTCAGGCTGACAAAACTGTAATAAATACAGGGGTATTTATTATTTGTAAGAAAATAGTATTAACCAGGCAAATTATTGTTCAAATGCAGCATCGATGCGCTGTTAGTTACAACACTGCCTCTGCGATGTCTGTGCTCCGTCTCTCTCTCTCTTTGGCAGCATCGATGCTCTGTTAGTTACAACACTGCCTCTGTGATGTCTGCTCCGTCTCTCTCTCTCTTTGGCAGTGTGGCATCACCTCAGCTCCTCCACAGCTCACTTGATCAAATCCTGGAATGGAAACAGTTTCACTGAAAAGAACTTTTTTAAAACCAAGACTACAGCAATGACAACAATCTCCCTAACCAGTAAAATATGGAATAAACCGGAAATGCAGAACGCTATGTATAAACTACCCACATTAACATGTTTTACTTATTCTAAATAACCAGCAGTAATATTCACTGCTACAAACACACACACTGTATAAACAGCTCCCCTCTTCTCTCTGTCTCTCTATCCCCCCTGCCTGTCCTCTCTCCCTTTAGCATCACCCTGTAGAATTCATTTTCCTTCATGAAGTCGAACGAATCCTGCTTGAAATAACGTCGCGTTAACTTATTGAATTACACAACTCTGTCGTTTCCCATCTACTTAAAACTGACAAATGTGACGTTTCGAAATCTAACGTGAAATACTGTACAGCAGTCCTGGCTTCCAGTAGACTCTTGAGATGTCGTTTTGTAGTTTTCCTTTAACAATGATGTTAAATAAAATAACTATATGAGCATAATTTAGATTTCTTTTTTTTTAATTGACACAATCCTAAAATGATAGGAGATGCAAATAGTTTGGTCACAGCTGTGTACTGTTTTACAGTTTTTTGTGTACATTTTTTTAAGCTGATCCTCTTGAAAAAGGTTTCCCTAAAAAATCATTCTTTATACATTTTTGAAGGACTCTTAGCCTGATGTTCAATATTAAGTATCATTTTGTACCTGGTGTTTTGAGCTTCTTTTGAGAATCCCATGTACCTGCACACCTGAACACGCCCTCGTTCCATTCAAATCATGTGACGGGGTGACCTTTGAACTCTGCCAGACCCAGGTCAAGGTCTGTTTAGAGGGAAGTGATGCTGTAATAACTCCAGCAGATCCCAGAACCGCTCAGTGTGTGCGACTGCCAGTCGCTATTAAAGGGAATATATATTTAAAATGACAGCGATGCAAGCAGTGGCCAGCAACACATTTCAGAGATGAAGTGATGCATGGCTTTGATTTCTTCTCAAGCAGGTGCAGCCAGGGCAGCATTGCGGTCAAGGCTGATCAGCAGCAGGAAAGCAAACCCAGAGTCAGAAGCTGCAGTTTTAAAGCACACTTTTATTACAGAGGAACAAATAAACAAGGGCATAGGGGCCCAAAATGAAAGGTTCAAACAAAATCGTAATGTAGGCTGGGCATTCGCCTTCGCTACCGTTACAAAACACCGTGCAAACCCAGAGCCCAAACTCCTCCTCCAAACAGGATATTATTATTATTATTATTATTTATTTCTTAGCAGACGCCCTTATCCAAGACGACTTACAATTGTTACAAGATATCACATTATTTTTACATCCAATTACCCATTTATACAGTTTGGTTTTTACTAGAGCAATCTAGGTAAAGTACCTTGCTCAAGGGTACAGCAGCAGTGTCCCCCACCTGGGATTGAACCCACGACCCTCCGGTCAAGAGTCCACAGCCCTAACCTCTACTCCACACTGCTGCCCTTTTATAGCGTGATCAATCAAGAGTCAGTCACATGTCCCACGTGTGTTCAGCAGGGATGAATTAACCCCATCCCTGCCCAGCTTCAATACAAACCACACCTGCACGCTGTTAACACTGGCACAGCCCTGCCCAGCTTCAATACAAACCACACCTGCACGCTGTTAACACTGGCACAGCCCTGCCCAGCTTCAATACAAACCACACCTGCACGCTGTTAACACTGGCACAGACCCACCCCTGCACAGCTTCAATACAAACCACACCTGCACGCTGTTAACACTGGCACAGCCCTGCCCAGCTTCAATACAAACCACACCTGCACGCTGTTAACACTGGCACAGCCCTGCCCAGCTTCAATACAAACCACACCTGCACGCTGTTAACACTGGCACAGCCCTGCACAGCTTCAATACAAACCACACCTGCACGCTGTTAACACTGGCACAGCCCCACCCCTGCCCAGATTCAATACAAACCACACCTGCACGCTGTTAACACTGGCACAGACCCACCCCTGCCCAGCTTCAATACAAACCACACCTGCACGCTGTTAACACTGGCACAGCCCCACCCCTGCCCAGCTTCAATACAAACCAGACCTGCATGCTGTTAACACTGGCACAGCCCTGCCCAGCTTCAATACAAACCACACCTGCATGCTGTTAACACTGGCACAGCCCTGCCCAGCTTCAATACAAACCACACCTGCACGCTGTTAACACTGGCACAGACCCACCCCTTCACAGCTTCAATACAAACCACACCTGCACGCTGTTAACACTGGCACAGCCCTGCCCAGCTTCAATACAAACCACACCTGCACACTGTTAACACTGGCACAGCCCTGCCCAGCTTCAATACAAACCACACCTGCACGCTGTTAACACTGGCACAGCCCCACCCCTGCCCAGATTCAATACAAACCACACCTGCACGCTGTTAACACTGGCACAGCCCTGCCCAGCTTCAATACAAACCACACCTGCACGCTGTTAACACTGGCACAGCCCCACCCCTGCCAAGCTTCAATACAAACTACACCTGCACGCTGTTAACACTGGCACAGACCCATCCCTGCCCAGCTTCAATACAAACCACACCTGCACGCTGTTAACACTGGCACAGCCCTGCCCAGCTTCAATACAAACCACAGCTGCACGCTGTTAACACTGGCACAGCCCTGCCCAGCTTCAATACAAACCACACCTGCACGCTGTTAACACTGGCACAGCCCCACCCCTGCACAGCTTCAATACAAACCACACCTGCACGCTGTTAACACTGGCACAGCCCTGCCCAGCTTCAATACAAACCACACCTGCACACTGTAAACACTGGCACAGCCCTGCACAGCTTCAATACAAACCACACCTGCACGCTGTTAACACTGGCACAGCCCCACCCCTGCCCAGATTCAATACAAACCACACCTGCACGCTGTTAACACTGGCACAGACCCACCCCTGCCCAGCTTCAATACAAACCACACCTGCACGCTGTTAACACTGGCACAGCCCCACCCCTGCCAAGCTTCAATACAAACCACACCTGCACGCTGTTAACACTGGCACAGACCCACCCCTGCCCAGCTTCAATACAAACCACACCTGCACGCTGTTAACACTGGCACAGACCCATCCCTGCCCAGCTTCAATACAAACCACACCTGCACGCTGTTAACACTGGCACAGCCCTGCCCAGCTTCAATATAAACCACACCTGCACGCTGTTAACACTGGCACAGCCCCACCCCTGCCAAGCTTCAATACAAACTACACCTGCACGCTGTTAACACTGGCACAGACCCATCCCTGCCCAGCTTCAATACAAACCACACCTGCACGCTGTTAACACTGGCACAGCCCTGCCCAGCTTCAATACAAACCACACCTGCACGCTGTTAACACTGGCACAGCCCTGCCCAGCTTCAATACAAACCACACCTGCACGCTGTTAACACTGGCACAGCCCCACCCCTGCACAGCTTCAATACAAACCACACCTGCACGCTGGTTAACACTGGCACAGACCCACCCCTGCCCAGCTTCAATACAAACCACACCTGCACGCTGTTAACACTGGCACAGACCCACCCCTGCCCAGCTTCAATACAAACCACACCTGCACACTGTAAACACTGGCACAGCCCTGCACAGCTTCAATACAAACCACACCTGCACGCTGTTAACACTGGCACAGCCCCACCCCTGCCCAGATTCAATACAAACCACACTTGCACGCTGTTAACACTGGCACAGACCCACCCCTGCCCAGCTTCAATACAAACCACACCTGCACGCTGTTAACACTGGCACAGCCCCACCCCTGCCAAGCTTCAATACAAACCACACCTGCACGCTGTTAACACTGGCACAGACCCACCCCTGCCCAGCTTCAATACAAACCACACCTGCACGCTGTTAACACTGGCACAGACCCATCCCTGCCCAGCTTCAATACAAACCACACCTGCACGCTGTTAACACTGGCACAGCCCTGCCCAGCTTCAATACAAACCTCACCTGCACGCTGTTAACACTGGCACAGACCCATCCCTGCCCAGCTTCAATACAAACCACACCTGCACGCTATTAACACTGGCACAGCCCTGCCCAGCTTCAATACAAACCACACCTGCACGCTGTTAACACTGGCACAGACCCACCCCTGCACAGCTTCAATACAAACCACACCTGCATGCTGTTAACACTGGCACAGCCCTGCCCAGCTTCAATACAAACCACACCTGCACGCTGTTAACACTGGCACAGCCCTGCCCAGCTTCAATACAAACCACACCTGCACGCTGTTAACACTGGCACAGTCCCACCCCTGCCCAGCTTCAATACAAACCACACCTGCACGCTGTTAACACTGGCACAGACCCACCCCTGCCCAGCTTCAATACAAACCACACCTGCACGCTGTTAACACTGGCACAGACCCACCCCTGCCCAGCTTCAATACAAACCACACCTGCACGCTGGTTAACACTGGCACAGACCCACCCCTGCCCAGCTTCAATACAAACCACACCTGCAGCACGCTATTAAAAATGTAAAAAATGTTGCCTTTCATGGTCTTAAATACGTATTTTCAAATAATTTCCGATTTTAAACATTTATTTAAGCAGAAAAGAATAGTGTGGTTGCGTTCAAAATTTCTAATTTCGAGTTATTTATACAACAGATGTTCCTAAATATTTAAAAAGCTTAGCTGAAAAACAGTAAACGCTAAATTGTAGAAAGGAAATCATGTGTGTGTTCGATCATTTACCGGAAACAAACTAAACCAGCTGTCCGGTTCCTAAAGGCAGTGTAACAGGGAGCGAGTCCATAAGGAGAAGCGTTTACTGTATTTATTTACGTGATAATATGGAAATGGAAATTCACAGGGAACTTCCACAGAAATAATGAAAAGTAGCAGCGTCTCATTCAAACTGTGAATGTCTGTCCTGGTTTGAACTGCAGTCTGAGAACGATCGCTGTGTCCCAGTTTGAATTGCACAGTCTATCAATGATCTCTGTGTCCCAGTTTGAATTGCACAGTCTATCAACGATCTCTGTGTCCCAGTTTGAATTGCACAGTCTATCAATGATCTCTGTGTCCCAGTTTGAATTGCACAGTCTATCAATGATCGCTGTGTCCCAGTTTGAATTGCACAGTCTATCAACGATCGCTGTGTCCCAGTTTGAATTGCACAGTCTATCAATGATCTCTGTGTCCCAGTTTGAATTGCACAGTCTGACAATGATCTCTGTGTCCCAGTTTGAATTGCACAGTCTATCAACGATCGCTGTGTCCCAGTTTGAGTTGCACAGTCTATCAACGATCTCTCTGTCTTGTTTCCAGATGAGGAAAGCTGAAGGAGGTTTGGGAAGCGGGGAGCAGCGGATCCAGCGCTCTGATGCCAGGAAGAAACCACACTGTCAGGGGATGAAAACAATCACACAAACAAAGCATCTAGATCCTAAAATAAAATCAACTGGATTATATGAAAGACTTGAGTGCTTTATTTTGTATTGACACCTTTCTGCAATGTGATTCTGTTTGGTATCTGACCATGTGGTGCTCAACTCTGTTGAAATTATCTATGATAGATTAGCCCGTATTTTCAATGACTTTTACTCTAGTCTTTTTAATTCCTTCCTCTTTCTTGAAAGGGGTAGAACACAATTTTACAGAGCCTTGTGAAAACTGGAGGGTAGATTTAAAGATGATATGCAATGAAAAAATGTCCGACCAGAGGGTCGTTGAATTGAAACCCTTTCAAAATAAAAATCCCCCTGTCAATTCTGTAAATCAGTTTTTTCATTTTGCACTTTGAATTTCATTTTGAATTATCCCGGGTTTAAAAGGCATGTCGTATGCAGACAGGCTCAAAGAATTGAATCTATTCAGTCTTGAGCAAAGAAGACTACGCGGCGATCTGATTCAAACATTCAAAATCCTAAAAGGTATTGACAATGTCGAGCCAGGGGACTTTTTCAACCTGAAAAAAGAAACAAGGACCAGGGGTCACGAATGGAGATTAGATAAAGGGGCATTCAGAACAGAAAGTAGGAGGCACTGTTTTACACAGAGAATTGTGAGGGTCTGGAACCAACTCCCCAGTAATGTTGTTGAAGCTGACACCCTGGGATCCTTCAAGAAGCTGCTTGATGAGATTCTGGGATCAATAAGTCTCCAAACAAGCTTCCCAGTGCCAGCACTGTGTGTGTGTGTCAGTACCTGTGTGTATGTGTGTGTGTGCATGTCAGTACCTGTGTGTGTGTGTGTGCGTGTCTGTGTGTGCGCGTGTCAGTACCTGTGTGTGTGTGTGTGCGCGTCAGTACCTGTGTGTGTGCGTGTTAGTACCTGTCTGTGTGTGTGCTTGTCAGTATCTGTGTGTATTTTTGTGTGTGTGTTAGTTCCTGTGTGTATTTGTGTGTGTGTGTGTGTGTGTGTGTGTTAGTTCCCGTGTGTATTTTTGTGTGTGTGTGCGTGTCAGTACCTGTGTGTATTTGTGTGTGTGTGCGTGTCAGTACCTGTGTGTATTTTTGTGTGTGTGTGTGTGTCAGTACCTGTGTGTATTTGTGTGTGTCAGTTCCTGTGTGTATTTGTGTTTGTGTGTGTGTTTGTGTTCTTGTCTACCTATCTAAGTGGGGTCTTAGGTGTGGTTACACATCCACCAAGTGGGGACTCGGTAGTCAGGTGGGGACCAAATCCAAAACCCTACAACGGACTTGTTTCAATTGTGTTGCAGAGGAGAAACCCAGCTAACTGAGGAACGAGTGATTCAGTAGAGAGAGGCATGGACCCGACTCCAAGGAGAAGAAGAAGGAGTAAAGAGAATGACCCGCCTGATATGTCACAAGAGCCTGCCAGGTACTGAAAGTCTTTTCTTATTAGTTCACGGTGCGGCGGCATGCTGAATAATACATTTACTAAGAAGCTGTTCAGGAATCCAAATCACTGAGCTGAGTCTCAAGCCCAGGGTTAGAGTCCAGACCTCTCTGTGCTTTACAATGCTTCCCTATGTTTTACCAGACCTCTGTGTGCTTTACAATGCTTCCCTATGCTTTACCAGACCTCTCTGTGCTTTACAATGCTTCCCTATGCTTTACCACACCTCTCTGTGCTTTACAATGCTTCCCTATGCTTTACCAGACCTCTCTGTGCTTTACAATGCTTCCCTATGCTTTACCAGACCTCTCTGTGCTTTACAATGCTTCCCTATGCTTTACCAGACCTCTCTGTGCATTACAATGCTTCCCTATGCTTTACCAGACCTCTTTCTCTCTCATTCACCTCTTTCTTTCTCATTCTCATTTGAAAAACCATGTTAATGAGTATTAAGAAATAAGAAAAAGTCAGTCTATCACGTTAATTCTTTTTATTAAATCACATTACTAAAATCTGAAATATTAAACATTTTATGGAAATAAAAAAACAAAAACACACACACAATAAAGCAAACTTAAGCTCACTTTTTTTAAAACTGTTACAGCACTGACTATTGGATGCCATTTTTTAAAATATATATAAAACATAACAATTCTTAAAAAAGAAATTAAATACAGTTACTTCGTATGAAATCCATTCATTGCTAAAAACAAATAATTCACCTCATTTCGCTCTGCAGGTGGCGCCGTTTTACCCCCTAACTTTCATCCAAAGTTGTGTCAGATTGAACATTCCCTTCACCCGAGGAGTGGAGAGGACAGACAGGGAGTTCAATACAAAGGGTTTCTTACAACACAAAACAGTCTAGTTCAGCTGGCAGATTGTTACAGAGGAATCAGAACCCCAAAGCCTAAACCCAGGATAGAGCGGCTCAGTGAATGTGGTTTGGAATCTGTGCAGGAGGGTCATTGTGTCAGAGACGCCATAAAAGGACAGCGTGCCGGCATTAAAGTCCAGATACACTCCTATTCTGGGGGCGCGGGGGGCAGTTATTGCAGTTTCATTGTTATTGTGCCGGGCAGTGTAACTGGAGTCAGAGCAGAACAAACTCCAGGACTTGTCATTGTATCCAAGGAGACAGGAATGATCCCATCCTTTCCTGCTGATTCCTTTATATGTGACTCCTATAGAAGCCCCTCCCCCACTCCACTCAATCTCCCAGTAACAGCGAGTCCCAGACAAACCCTCTCTGCAAAGCACTTGAGGCCAGATATCAAATCTCTCTGAGTGATCAGGATATCTCTGGGTCTCTCTCCTCCATCTCATCTTTCTCTTCCCTGCAGACAGACAGAGGTTTCTATACGCTGTGTTGGGGTCCAGTGTGAGCTGACAGGAATCTGATTGAAGAGAAGAGGAGGGGTAGAGGAGAGACGGTTAGAAAAGTCAAATCACTGAGAAAATCAACAGTCATTGTCTGCTGCATCCTCACATCCTGTTTATGGAAGGTGTGTGTGTTGTTTTAATTATTTTTTTTAATACATTTTGACCACTTTTTAAAACTTTTACATTGCATTTTCTGCCTCAAGATGGCTTCCCGCGGACCGGCATGGACCTCTCAGAACTACATTTCCCATCATCCTCCTGCTCACTGGTAATTCCATCTCAATTACATATGTGAGCAGGAGGATGATGGGAAATGTAGTTCTGAGAGGCCCATGCAGGTACATGTGAAGCTATCTATAAGTATAAAAAAGTGGTCAAAATGTAAAAAAATAAAAATAATTAAAACAATACACACACCTCACGTAAACAGCTGTAGCAACACATGGGAGCATGCAACACAATAAAATACAAAGGCCCTTATGAACCCTTTAAACCCTCTTGCTGTTTGATTGTTTTGTTCATTATAATTCCTCGATCTTATCAAACTTCTTCAATTGGAACCAATCAAATGCAGCTCTGCATACAATTACAGTTCACTTAATGTTCCTACAGGGTATGTGTTGCCATTTTACCCACTCAGACCCCTTGCTTACTAAATATCTTCAGTAGAATATCATCCACTCTTCAAATATCTGTCTAATATTTTAATGAGCAATCCATCCCACAAGTGCAGTGATACTGCAATATACATTTACTACCAGCACAGGATGACTGGGAGGGATAGCTGTTCATTTTACCCCACAACTGGTTTCACATGCATTGTACATGTATTAAAAGATGGGATGATTATCTATTCAGGGATACCAAGATATTTAGAGAGAGAAAGGTCTGAGTGGAAAAACAGGCAACAAATGCCCCTCCCCCAGTCATTCTGCATGTATTCATCTGAACCAATACTTGTTGGAGAGGAGTGTAGATTAATGGCTTCACAATTACTAATAAATAATAATAATTGCTGCCCTCAAGCTCCACCCCTCCCTGTTCTGTAGTGTTAGCTCTTCTCACAATGGAGTGACACATCTTTCAATCAAATGTTTCAGTGAAAACAGACTTACATTTTAAAAACTCAGCTCTGTTCCTTGGCTCTGGAGCCTGCAGACTGTAAACTGCAACTTCATTCACTGGGCAGAAAAAAAGAGAGAGAAATAGAATTGAAACATGTGGATTAATACACAACATACACAAGACTCCAAACAGCAATCTTCAGGGTGTAAAAATCTCTCCTCTCTGCTCATTCTTCCCTGCTGTCTCCCTCCTGCAATATTCATATAGCCAACAATCTGCAAGAGGTCTTTATTAATGTCTTGCAAGTCCTGTCCCTCCTCAAGCCATGGTCTATTTGAGAAATCTCTACCAAAG
Source organism: Acipenser ruthenus (assembly GCF_902713425.1). Taxonomy (NCBI): domain Eukaryota; kingdom Metazoa; phylum Chordata; class Actinopteri; order Acipenseriformes; family Acipenseridae; genus Acipenser; species Acipenser ruthenus. Next base: position 1,057,877 of record NC_081240.1, on the reverse strand, counting down.
GAATCTATTTCACACCAACCTGTTGTGGTTATTTTGATTAATTCACCCTTGCAGAAGTCCTCAATATGGTCTTTAAGTTCAGATACAGCTTTCCTCACAGCCCCAAAAGAGATGTCTGTATTGACAGTAACGCTGGGTAAGTCTCCAGCTTCAGGAGGGGCACAGAGAGACTGGAAATTCTACAACAGGAAAGTGGAGAAAATGAGTTTTCAGTGAAACAGAATGGGGTCCAAAACATTCCTGGGGAAAAGCAAGGATTCATTCAATTGGAGAGGTCTGTCTGAAACCGTCCCAGTTATGTACTTGAGATTTTCTAACAAGCAGTGATGTCACCTGTAGAAAATGGATGTGATCCTCTGTCTCTGAAAGCTGTTTCAGCTCAGCGTTTCTCCTCCTTAGCTCAGCAATCTCCTGCTCCAGTTTCTTCATGCGTCCTTCAGCCTGATTCACTGCAGCCTTCTCGTTAGCTCCAATCAGCTCAATAACCTCAGTGTGGATCTTCTCAATGGATCGGATCAGCTCAGTAAAGATCTTCTCACTTTCCTTTATTTCTATGCATGCAGATCTCTGAGTGAAAGAACACAGTAGAGGAGACATGGTTAGAATTGATATCAACAACACATCAGGCATAGACAGTAAACTTCTGTAGATGTGTCCCAGTCCATCTGTTAATAATAATAATAATAATAATAATAATAATAATAATAATAATAATAATAATAATACCCCCCTCTTGTCAATACCCACTTTCAGTGACTCCACAGCCTGTTTCAGCTCTTCAATTTCTTTCAGTCTCTCCTGGATTCTCTGTTGTATTTCTGTCTGTGTCTCTCCCAGCTGCTTCTGTGTAGAAACACAGTGACACAGTGACATTTCTGACAGGGCATTGAGTGATATCCTGTCACACTCAATACAGACTATTTCAGAGCAGGCTGTGTTTTCACACCTCTCTCCCCTTAATATGGAGTTAGATTAACGATACACACATTATGCACACAGATACCCTAAGGGTCGAATGCACCAGCGTGGATTAACCACTAACCCAGATTAAATCAAGGATTATATTTGAATCATGTTGCACAAAACTTTAAACCAGGATTTATATGTAATCCTTGTTTAAAATTAATCCAAGGTTAAACATTTAAAAGATTAAATATCATGAAATTGCACCACTCATTTTAATCCATGTTTAAATGTGATAGCTGAATTAAATTGAAAACTTCCTTGTAGGTGGTTTCAACTTGGACAAAGGCAGCAGTTTCAGACAACATGTGTGTATAGTAGTAAGATACAACACCATCTAGTGCACAGCTGCCAGCAGTACAAAAGTCTGGGAAGGAGAGTGTTGCTGAAGGATCCTCACGACTGCGTGTGTTAACCAGGGTGAGAAAAACACAAGAGGAAAAATGTATCTCGGATCACTGTGTGAGTTAACCAGGATCGCTAGCACTGGAAGGAATAGGGAACAAGTTTAGGGAATTTTAATCCCACCCAAGTCTAGAGAGGAGGTGTCAGGGAGACTGTTCCTGGAGCGGGACCTCCTTTCTTGTTTGATCATCTTTTATTTTCTAGTTGTTTTCAAGCAGTGTTTTGTTTTGAATGTTTTGTGTTTTTTGTATCATAGAAAACCTCCTGTGTCTCTCCTGTCAATCAGCGATAGCCACACCCATAACAACACCCCTGTTACACCCTGAAATACATTGTAGTACATCATAGTTTAGATAGAGCAATTAAAAAACTAGGGCTCTTTAAATAGCTCTTAATATACAATTAAAATCTGATCTGATGTGAAACTGTATAACCTAGTAAACAGACATGTTAAATATCCCTGGAAATTCTTATCTTCTAGGACAGCTACAAGGAAATGGTTCAAACCCTTACCTGTTTCACACTCCTTTCTGCCTCAGCTGAGACTGAATCATGGCTCTTGTGATCCTTGTCTGTACACAACAAGCAAATACACGTCTGATCGGTTCTACAGAAGACCTCCAAAACCTTCTGGTGTTCAGCACAAAGCTTCTGCTCCAGATTTCCAATTGCATTGACCAGCTTGTGCCTCTTTAATGGAGTAACCTCACTGTGTGGCTTGACGTGTGTTTCACAGTAAGAGGCCAGGCACGTCAAACAGGATTTCACAGCTTTGAACTTTCTCCCAGTGCAGAAATCACACGGCACATCTCCAGGTCCAGCATAACTTTGAGCAGGAGGAGGATTGAGTCCTGTCTTCTTTAATTTCTCCACAACTTCAGCCAGCATGGTGTTTCTGCCCAGAACAGGCCTTGGGGTAAAGGTCTCTCTGCACTGGGGGCAGCTGTAGACACCTGTATGATCAGTCTGATCCCAGCAGTTCTTAATACACCCCATACAGTAACTGTGTCCACATGGAATAGCGACTGGGTCCTTCAATATCTCCAGACATACTGAACAGCTAAACTGGTCATGCGCTACCAGAATATTCGCTTCTGCCATTTCTGCTGCAGCGAGACAGAGAGACTGACGATTTCACAAGAAACGAAACTTCACTGCGCTGATTTCCTGGAGTTGTGTAAAGCTCTGAGAGGCGGGGTTTGGGACTGAGGCCAGGTTTAGACAAGCAGGGGGAGCAGAAACTGCCGAATCAGATATTCTATGAAACTGTTTCTAAATCCCCCAACAAATATTACAATGTTAAGATTAGGAATGAAGCAACTGATATAAAAAGTCTTTCTTCCCGCAGCACTTTTTCCAGACGGTATATTAAAGTATTGTGTGTCTCAGACATTACGATAGGCTGTATTTACAGGTAAACTCAGAAACAAGCTGTTTAAATAAACTGGTAATGTGTTGTGTGCCCCTTTAAAGAGAATCCGATTCCAGTGCTAATTCCTTGTGTTAGCAGCGATCGCAAGTTTAATGTAGAATACGCGCTGCAGTGATGCGCTAGCGGAGTACACGGGAGCACACAGATACACATCCTGTTACACATTGTATCGATCTTCTTCAGCGATTCCTCACTAGCAGACCCGCACATCACATCATTATAGTCTAGAATAGGGAACACAAGTAACTCATTTAAACCTTGCTGCAGGGGCGTGGTTTCCCAACACGCAAACCACGCAATTGCGTGGGGCCCCGCGGGGCTAGGGGGCCCCCTGCTGCCTAGTAGCAGTGTTACATTACTGCCTGAATTGCAACAAAATCCGTATTTTCTCAGATGAAGTAAAATAATATACACATTTGATTTCATAGACCACACACACCCTGTCTGCACGTCTATATATTTACAAAAGGTCATTTCATTCAGCGCGCGTCATGACACATTTGAGCTACCGTAACTAGGCCAGCTTGTGTCAGTGAAATCAAGCAAAATGAAGCGCACGTATCCTAGCGGAGCTCAAAAACGAAAAAAAGATCAAAGAATCAAAAACTCAACAGGAAAGTTTGCAGAAGCTCACTAGTTTCTTTAAGAGTAACACTGCAAAGGAATCATCCGACGAGGAGGAGGTGGGAAATGTTTGTCCTCCTCGTGATGCCACCACCTCAGCTTGTTGCAGCAGCACCGTTAGCACAGACCTACCGGATAACGTTACAGCGACGAGCTCAGAGGAAGCAGCTCCACCGACTCGCCCGAATCCTCGCAACAACATGACCCGGTGGTGACTGAAACGGTCATTCTCTCGGACGACCCAGCGCTTTGGCCAGACAAGCTTACCGACCAAAATAAATGTCAGTTGATCATAAGGGGGCCAGTTCAAATTAAGGATTTTGACTTCCCACAAAACGATGACAACGTCCCACGTCGTTTTACTGAAGAGAATTACCAAAAGAAAATGAAAAACGGAGAGAAAATCCATCGTAAGTGGTTAGTTTACTCAGTGAGCAGTGATTCTGTATTTTGTATCTGCTGCAAGCTGTTTGAAAGAGGGATCAGATATGCTCTTAGCAGCAGTGGATTTCGATCGTGGATAAATCTTCATAGCCACTTGAAAGAGCATGAAAAGGGCAAATCGCACCGTGCCAATATGCAGAGCTGGCGGGAATTAGATGAACGGCTGAAATCTGGCAAAACCATTGATGGTGCCAGTCAGGAATTACAGGCCCTGGAAGTACAGCACTGGAGGGCTGTGTTAAGCAGAATAATTGCCATTGTTTGCCATTTAGCAGAACACAACCAGGCATTAAGAGGACACTCAGAGAAACTTTTTGAGCCCCATAATGGCAACTTCCTTGGACAGATAGAGCTGATGGCACAGTTTGATCCCATAGGGCAGCAGTGTGGAGTAGTGGTTAGGGCTCTGGACTCTTGACCGGAGGGTTGTGGGTTCAATCCCCAGTGGGGGACACTGCTGCTGTACCCTTGAGCAAGGTACTTTACCTAGATTGCTCCAGTAAAAACCCAACTGTATAAATGGGTAATTGTATGTAAAATAATGTGATATCTGTATAATGTGAAATAATGTATAATGTGATATCTTGTAACAATTGTAAGTCGCCCTGGATAAGGGCGTCTGCTAAGAAATAAATAATAATAATAATAATAGTAATAATAATAATAATAATAATAATAATAAATAATAATAATAATAATGAGCGAACATCTTAGAAGGATTGACAAAAAGGAAATCAAGGATCGAGCAACACCATCCAAAATGAGTTAATTGCATTAGTTGGACAGAAAACATGTGATGCAAATACCTTTCAGTCATAATGGACTGCACCCCAGACATCAGCCACACAGAACAGTTGTCCCTGGTGCTACGCATTGTGAACTGTGAGTCAGCTGTGGGGGCCTTCATCTCAGAGCACTTTGTCGGGTTTATCAGTGTTGATGACACCACAGGAAAAGGCTTGTGCAATACCCTCCTTGAGCAGCTGAACCACTTGAAATTGAACATTGCAGACTGTCGTGGGCAATCCTATGATAATGGAAGTAATATGATGGGACACAAGCAGGGGGTCCAGAAAAGAGTGCTGGAACTGAACAATAAGGCAATGTGTGTTCCCTGCAGCAGTCACACACTAAACCAAGTCATCTGTACTCTCTGTGAGTTTTTTCGGCAATCTTCAGCGCCTTTACAACCTCTTCAGCTCCTCAGTACAGCGCTGGTCAATACTACAAAATCATGTGAAGCTCACAGTGAAAAGTCTGTCAACAAGATGGGAGTGCCACATTGACAGTGTGAAAGCACTTCCCTACCAAATGCCTGAAGTGGTGGAGGCTTTAACTGCACTCAGTGAACAAGCAACAGAGAAGAAGGATGGGGAGACATTGTCTTCATATCAGAGCCTGTGTAAGGAGCTGACAACATGGCGCTTCATTCTCTGTGTTGTGATCTGGTACAATGTGTTGTATCAGGTAAACCGCGTCAGCAAACTCCTGCAAAGCCTCAGTGTGTCGATTGAGACAGTGAAGAGGGAGACTGATGGTGTTAAACAGTTTCTCCAGGAATACAGGGATGGTGGACTTGCCTCAACCCAGATAGATGCAAGAGAAATAGCTGAGAAAATGCAGATAGACATGACATTCCCAGTGGAGAGACAGAGAAGAACAACTCACCAATTCCTCTATGAGGGCACAGAGGAAACTCAGTTCACACCAGAACAGCGCTTTAAGAAAGATTTTTTCCTTCCCATGGTTGATATGGCACTGAATAGTGTCAGTGAGAGGTTCACACAGGTGGACCCATTTTTTTCTTTGTTTGGCTTTTTATATTCAGCAGATAACATGAAGAAAGCCGTTCAAGAAGACACACTGGAGGAGTCAGGCAGGAACCTGGAGCAGACACTAGGGGATATTGACAGCCAGGACTTGGTCCTTGAAGTGAGGGCAGCTGTCATTGCTTTTCCAGGTCACATTTCTTCTCCAGCAGAAATGCTGGATTACATCTACAAGGAGAATCTGTTGGAGCTGTATGGCACTTTGAGCATTGCCCTGCGTTTACTCTTGACTCTGCCCGTCACTGTCGCCTCAGGTGAGAGGAGTTTCTCCTCCTTGAAGCTGATTAAAACGTACTTGCGGTCAACCATGTCCCAGAAAAAACTGAATGGTTTAGCAATGATCTCTATTGAGCAGAGAGTCCGGAGATCATTGAATATGGAGGACATAATCAAAGCTTTTGCTGAAGTCAAAGCCAGGATGGTTAGATTCTGATTGCAGCAAGAGCTACTAGAAGGTAAGAAAATGTCTTTCACTCTCCTATTTAACTTACATGAGAACACCTTAGTTCAAGTGCACTGTCGGTTCTGTAGCCCACTCTTATAATGACATAGGACTGTGGCAGACACTGATGTGTGTGGTTACGCTAAAATGGCCATGACAGGTAGAGAAGGAGGGGCCCCTAAACTGAGCTTTGATTGGGGCCACAAAATTGACAAACCCGCCTCTGCTGATACCCATAATAATTAAACACAGAAATCCAGATTATTATTATTATTATTATTATTATTATTATTATTATTATTATTATTATTATGTACTCAATAAGAATGCTTCACTTCACATTCATTTCAATATAAACTCAATCTTACCCTTATTCAATTTACCAATATTATAATAATAGGAGTAAGCAAGATGAAACGCGGACCGGAAAGAACCGCGCACGTGAAGCACGAGCCTCAGGCGCGCTCCCTTTCCCGCGCGGGAGGGATCTTCCGGTCTGACACCGGATATTATCATAATGAAAGAGGCGTGTCTTCTGCAATTACGCACCTAGCATTCGAGAGAGGAGGAAGCAGAAACAACAACAGCGCCGTGTTTACCTGGTTAGGTATGAAATGCGACTTTGTGTATTTCTATTATACTCGATATAAACGTGTTATTAATGCAACGGGGAACTAGAGAAACCAGTACGGATAATATCTCAGCGTGTAAATAATGTGTTCTTATTATTTGAATCGTATAGGCTAGTAGTACAGGGACGCACGTGGTAAAGTAAATTAATCTTTAAACGCTAGCCTAGTTAAATTGAAATGATATGCGGTTTGCTATATTTGCACAATATTGATTAGAGAGCGCATTGGTTAACGGTAAAGATGTAAGATAATACCGTTGGAAAGGATCACTATGTCCACACACCTTCATTCTTCTAAGAGTGCGGTTTAAGCTGGAGTTATTTCATAAACACACAGCAGCTCACTGAATGCAAACACGTGTGTTTGAGTAACAGAGTGTATTGTATGAAGGGGAGCCCCGAGCCCGCCTTCCATTCAAGGTCTGTTGTATTTAATCCCAATTCAGACACACAGTTAAGTTTCGTTTGTTGTGAAATCATCACTCTCTCTCTGTCTCACTGCAGCAAGAATGGCTTCAAACTTGTGGTCAGAGGATCAGTTTAGTTGTTCACTGTGTCTGGAGATATTGAAGGACCCAGTCACTATTCCATGTGGACACAGTTACTGTATGGGGTGTATTAAGAACTGCTGGGATCAGACTGATCATACAGGTGTCTACAGCTGCCCCCAGTGCAGAGAGACCTTTACCCCAAGGCCTGTTCTGGGCAGAAACATCATGCTGGCTGAAGTTGCTGGAGAATTCAAGAGGAGAAGACTCAATCCTCCTCCTGCTCAAAGTTATGCTGGACCTGGAGATGTGCCGTGTGATTTCTGCACTGGGAGAAAGTTCAAAGCTGTGAAATCCTGTTTGACGTGCCTGGCCTCTTACTGTGAAACACACGTCAAGCCACACAGTGAGGTTACTCCATTAAAGAGGCACAAGCTGGTCAATGCAATTGGAAATCTGGAGCAGAAGCTTTGTGCTGAACACCAGAAGGTTTTGGAAGTCTTCTGCAGAACCGATCAGACTTGTATTTGCTGGTTGTGTACAGACAAGGATCACAAGAACCATGATACAGTCTCAGCTGAAGCAGAAAGGAGTGTGAAACAGGTAAGGGTTTGAACCATTTCTGTGATATTTAACATGTCCATGTCCAAAGCACTTCACACACACACACACAAAACAATTAAACCTTTCAATGAAATGCTGTCTACTACAAAATGTTATAAAAAGGAAATAAATACACATTAGGTATTAATTATGAAATTTGAAAAACAGTAAGATAAAGAGCTAATTGTAAAAATAGAACAATTAAAGTAAAATACAAAAATGTTATACAATTGGAATAAATAAATAAAATATCCAGTTTAATTGCAAAATTTGAAAAACTAAAATAAAAATCCAGTTTATAAAAATAGAACAATTAAAAACAGTCTAATAAAAAAAAAATCTATTGGAATTAGAAAGTGAAATACCAAATGTGAAAAAATATTAAAATCTCAGGTAGTTTATAAAATGAGTTTTAATCTACATTTAAAAAGTGTTAAAGTCCCATCTTCCTTGACAACAACGGACGTTCCAGAATCCAGAGCTTAATAACAAAATAGCCCTCCCTCCCGGTTTACTTTCATTAGTGTAAATGAGGGCGTCTCTTTTGTTCAGAGAGCTGGAGTGTTTAATGTTGTAACAATTAAAAATGTACATAATACTTAAAAGTATTTTTTAGTTTTTCGGTATACTCGTAACATTTTGCAGGATAAACAGAGGTGATATTTTGAAATTGAGATTGATAAAGTCGCAAAGTTCTCAATATGTCCATTATTTTAGTATTTGTATTGTTCAAACCTTATAGGACATAATACCTTTACTTGGACAGGTGTGAATAACACAGCCTGCTCTGAAATATCCTGTGTTGGATGTGACAGGATATCACTCAATGCCCCTTCAGAAATGTCACTGTGTCACGGTTTTTCTACACAGAAGCAGCTGGGAGAGACACAGACAGAAATACAACAGAGAATCCAGGAGAGACTCAAAGAAATTGAAGAGCTGAAACAGGCTGTGGAGTCACTGAAAGTGGGTATTAACAAGAGGGTATTATTAATAATAATAATATTATTATTATTATTATTATTATTATTATTATTATTATTATTATTATTATTATTATTAATAACAACAACAGATGGACTGGAACACATCTGCAGAAGTTTACTGTCTATGCCTGATGTGTTTTTCATATCAATTCTAACCATGTCTCCTCTACTGTGTTCTTTCACTCAGAGATCTGCATGCATAGAAATAAAGGAAAGTGAGAAGATCTTTACTGAGCTGATCCGATCCATTGAGAAGATCCACACTGAGGTTATTGAGCTGATTGGAGCTAATGAGAAGGCTGCAGTGAATCAGGCTGAAGGACGCATGAAGAAACTGGAGCAGGAGATTGCTGAGCTAAGGAGGAGAAACGCTGAGCTGAAACAGCTTTCAGAGACAGAGGATCACATCCATTTTCTACAGGTAACATCACTGCTTGTTAGAAAATCTCAAGTCCATAACTGGGACAGTTTCAGACAGACCTCTCCAATTGAATGAATCCTTGCTTTTCCCCAGGAATGTTTTGGACCCCATTCTGTTTCACTGAAAACCCATTTTCTCCACTTTCCTGTTGTAGAATTTCCAGTCTCTCTGTGCCCCTCCTGAAGCTGGAGACTTACCCAGCATTACTGTCAATACAGACATCTCTTTTGGGGTTGTGAGGAAAGCAGTATCTAAACTTAAAGACCATATTGAGGACTTCTGCAAGGGGGAATTAGTCAAAATAACTACAACAGGTTGGTGTGAAATAGATTCCTTTGGTAGGGATTTCTCAAATAGACCATGGCTTGCAGATTGTTTGCTACATGAATACTGCAGATGTTTTATTTCAAACAGAGACAGAGGGATTCAAACATTAAACAACGCAGTATAGGATGCCATGAATTGGAGGTCATGTTTGTATTCCAAATCCTCTACATAAAGTCTTTGGTTAAAACAGTTTTCTGTATTTTATTTAGTGAATGAAACAGCAGTTTATACCCTGGGGTCTAGGAGCAGTGACAGACGTTTCAAAGGTAAGGCTTTTCTTCCAGTAAAACATTTTATCTCTAGAGACATTCTCCCTTTTTGGAAGGCCCTAACGCCTCAGTGAAAGAGAGGCTGGAGATGTATTAGATGAACAGATACACTTTGTGTTTAAAGATTAAGAGCATGGCAGATTGCTGTTTGGAGTCTTGTGTGTGTTGTGTATTAATCCACATGTTTCAATTCTATTTCTCTCTCTTTTTTCTGCCCAGTGAATGAAGTTGCAGTTTACAGTCTGCAGGCTCCAGAGCCAAGGAACAGAGCTGAGTTTTTAAAATGTAAGTCTGTTTCACTGAAACATTTCATTGAAAGATGTGTCACTCCATTGAGAGAAGAGCTAACACTACAGAACAGGGAGGGGTGGAGCTTGAGGGCAGCAATTATTATTATTTATTAGTAATTGTGAAGCCATTAATCTACACTCCTCTCCAACAAGTATTGGTTCAGATGAATACATGCAGAATGACTGGGGGAGGGGCATTTGTTGCCTGTTTTTCCACTCAGACCTTTCTCTCCCTAAATATCTTGGTATCCCTGAATAGATAATCATCCCATCTTTTAATACATGTGCAATGCATGTGAAACCAGTTGTGGGGTAAAATGAACAGCTATCCCTCCCAGTCATCCTGTGCTGGTAGTAAATGTATATTGCAGTATCACTGCACTTGTGGGATGGATTGCTCATTAAAATATTAGACAGATATTTGAAGAGTGGATGATATTCTATTGAAGATATTTAGTAAGCAAGGGGTCTGAGTGGGTAAAATGGCAACACATACCCTGTAGGAACATTAAGTGAACTGTAATTGTATGCAGAGCTGCATTTGATTAGTTCCAATTGAAGAAGTTTGATAAGATCGAGGAATTATAATGAACAAAACAATCAAGAGGGTTTAAAGACAGCTTCCCATGTACCTGCATGGACCTCTCAGAACTACATTTCCCATCATCCTCCTGCTCACATATGTAATTGAGATGGAATTACCAGTGAGCAGGAGGATGATGGGAAATGTGGTTCTGAGAGGTCCATGCCAGTCCGTGGGAAGCCATCTTGAGGCAGGGAATTCAATTTAAAAGTTTAAAAAAGTGGTCAAAATGTATTAAAAAAATAATTAAAACAATACACACACCTTCCAGAAACAGGATGTGAGGATGCAGCAGACAATGACTGTTGATTTTCTCAGTGATTTGACTTTTCTAACCGTCTCTCCTCTACCCGTCCTCTTCTCTTCAATCAGATTCCTGTCAGCTCACACTGGACCCCAACACAGTGCATAGAAACCTCTGTCTGTCTGAAGGGAACAGAAAGGTGACATGGAGGAGAGAGACCCAGAGATATCCTGATCACTCAGAGAGATTTGACAGCCGGTACCAAGTGCTTTGCAGAGAGGGTTTGTCTGGGACTCGCTGTTACTGGGAGATTGAGTGGAGTGGGGGAGGGGCTGATATAGGAGTCACATATAAAGGAATCAGCAGGAAAGGAGAGGATCATTCCTGTGGCCTTGGATTCAATGACAACTCCTGGAGTTTGCGCTGCTCTGATTCCAGTTACTCTGCCCGGCACAATAACAATCAAACTGCAATAACTGCCCCCCACTCCCCCAGAATAGGAGTGTATCTGGACTTTAATGCCGGCACGCTGTCCTTTTATGGCATCTCTGACAAAATGACCCTCCTGCACAGATTCCAAACCACATTCACTGAGCCGCTCTATCCTGGGTTTTGGCTTCGTTTTGGTTCCCCTGTAACAATCTGCCAGCTGAACTAGACTGTTTTGTGTTGTAAGAAACCCTTTGTATTGAACTCCCTGTCTGTCCTCTCCACTCCTCGGGTGAAGGGAATGTTCAATCTGACACAACTTTGGATGAAAGTTAGGGGGTAAAACGGCGCCACCTGCAGAGCGAAATGAGATGAATTATTTGTTTTTAGCAACAAATGGATTTCATACGAAATAACTATTTAATTTCTTTTTTAAAGAATTGTTATGTTTATATATATATATATATATATATGTATATATATATATATATATATATATATATATATATATATATATATATATATATATATATTTATTAAAAATGGCATCCAATAGTTTTTTAACAGTTTTTTAAAAAGTGAACTTAAGGTTTGTTTTATTGTGTGTGTGTGTTTTTGTTCTTGGATTTCCGTAAAATGTTTGTTCTGTTTATTTTTTCAGATTTTAGTAATGTGATTTAATAAAATAAATAATTTGATTAACTGACCTTTTCTTATTCATTAATACTCATAGGGAAGCATTGTAAAGCACAGAGAGGTCTGGTAAAGCATAGGGAAGCATTGTAAAGCACAGAGAGGTCTGGTAAAGCATAGGGAAGCATTGTAAAGCACAGAGAGGTCTGGTAAAGCATAGGGAAGCATTGTAAAGCACAGAGAGGTCTGGTAAAGCATAGGGAAGCATTGTAAAGCACAGAAAGGTCTGGTAAACCATAGGGAAGCATTGTAAAGCACAGAGAGGTCTGGTAAAGCATAGGGAAGAATTGTAAATCACAGAGAGGTCTGGTAAAGCATAGGGAAGCATTGTAAAGCACAGAGAGGTGTGGTAAAGCATAGGGAAGCATTGTAAAGCACAGAGAGGTGTGGTAAATCATAGGGAAGCATTGTAACGCACAGGGAGGTCTGGTAAAGCATAGGGAAGCATTGTAAACCACAGAGAGGTCTGGTAAAGCATAGGGAAGCATTGTAAAGCACAGAGAGGTCTGGACTCTAACCCTGGTCTTGAGACTCAGCTCAGTGATTTGGATTCCTGAACAGCTTCTTAGTAAAGGTATTATTCAGCATGCTGCCGCACCGTGAACTAATAAGAAAAGACTTTCAGTACCTGGCAGGCTCTTGTGACATATCAGGCGGGTCATTCTCTTTACTCCTTCTTCTTCTCCTTGGAGTCGGGTCCATGCCTCTCTCTACTGAATCACTCGTTCCTCAGTTAGCTGTGTTTCTCCTCTGCAACACAATTGAAACAAGTGCGTTGTTAAAGAGTACAGCGCTTCAAATGTCATTTTTCTTTCTCTTTCTTTAGACCGGCCCCTTATCTTTTCATGCTGTTTGAAATCATCCCGACCGCTTCTTGTTATCACAGTTACTCAAATGCTGGGTTCGTTTTTGGAAAGGTCTGTGTTGCTAATTGAGTGCCATGGGAGCATTGTATTTTAAACAATTTTGTATCAATTAAGATTATGTTTCATTTTGAATGATTCATTTTGAACTTTAAATATACAGGTTAATACTAACAGTTACAACAGCACTTAATAGGAAAAATAAACTATGATCTTTTTGTGTGTTTTGTCCAGTTGTTCTGCTTGGATTTTGGTGTCTGATTAAATTTATATTGGAGCTTGAGTTTCTCGCACTGTTCATGTCGTTAGGGTTACCCGATTTGCCCTGAAAAACTAAATAAGACGTTCTTTTTCTCCAAGTCACTGACGCAGTACCAAAATAACAGTATTGTGCAGTAAAGAAACAAGGACCAGGGGTCACAAATGGAGATTAGATAAAGGGGCATTCAGAACAGAAAATAGGAGGCACATTTTTACACAGAGAATTGTGAGGGTCTGGAACCAACTCCCCAGTAATGTTGTTGAAGCTGACACCCTGGGATCCTTCAAGAAGCTGCTTGATGAGATTCTGGGATTAATAAGCTACTAACAACCAAACGAGCAAGATGGGCTGAATGGGGGCCTCCTCTCGTTTGTAAATTTTCTTATGTTCTTATGTATTTAACACAATAATAGTTTTACCAAATTATAGTGGAATAGTTGTATGCTTGTGTCTTTAGAAAATATCAGTTTAAAAAGCTCCCTTATTTTGCAGACTCCATGTTCACAAGTATGCGGAAGCCCCTTTGGCAGTCAGCATACTCTGTCATCATAAGTCACATGACCGGAACCTGCGTGACGTCGAGTTATTTTGCTTAAACATCAATAATAACCGAACAACGAAGAAGAAGAAGCGAAAAGGACGGAAAATACAAAGAAAAAATGATGCAGCCTATCATTGTGATAAGATGAAATATTGAAGTACCTTGACAAGATGTTTTGCCGGTATGCAGTTCCGGGTCGTATCGGCTGACTTTCACCTGGGATGATTATTATTATTATTATTATTATTATTATTATGGATATAGTTTTATTATCCACTATCCTCAACAATACGAAGTATAAAATCGACTCGCACAAGCGCTCCTCTTCACATGACACAGAACAGCCTCCATTCACAAAACCTATAGCAACGCGATCATTAACGAGGGGAGCACAGAGCACCCCGATATACTCACAGCAGAACAGCCTCCATTCACAAAACCTATAGCAACGCGATCATTAACGACAGGAGCACAGAGCACCCCGATATACTCACAGCAGAACAGCCTCCATTCACAAAACCTATAGCAACGCGATCATTAACGAGGGGAGCACAGAGCACCCCGATATACTCACAGCAGAACAGCCTCCATTCACAAAACCTATAGCAACGCGATCATTAACGAGGGGAGCACAGAGCACCCCGATATACTCACAGCAGAACAGCCTCCATTCACAAAACCTATAGCAACGCGATCATTAACGAGGGGAGCACAGAGCACCCCGATATACTCACAGCAGAACAGACTCCATTCACAAAACCTATAGCAACGCGATCATTAACGTATGGGTTGCCATGTGTAAAGAAAATAAAGAAAATAAGCGTTAATATTTTAACATGTCTTTTTTCCCAGATTTAACTTAAATGTTGTATTTTTTTCCCCAGATTTATAAATGTTGTGAAAATAAATATATATTTTTTAAATATGTACATTCAGATATCATTTATAAATCTAGTTACACGGTTTAACATTTAGCTAAATATTTAAATAAATCTTAAATTCTTAACAAGATTTAACATTTAGCTAAATATTTAACAGGCAGCTAAATCTGGAGTTTGTATGCAGACGCGCCCCGCCCTCTTCGTGACGTCATCACTCTTCGGAATCTCCACGGACTCGGTCAGGTTCTCGTTCAGAAAGACATCCTGGCGGATTCCAGTATCTCACCTGCAATCATCGAGCGCGCAGCTGCTGCTGCTGTAAGAGCCGCTCTACAGGCTGGAACAGCCAGCGCTGCTCAACCACCACAAACTGAGGGACGTGGAAGGATGTCATCCGTGGACCTGCCACATCATCTTCAACATCATTTCAGAATAGGACTTACAATTCCCGTGTATCTATGCTATAGTCTATAGCTCTAACACTGCTCCGAAGTTATTTCAGATTGAATGAGTGTCCTGATTTAATAAATGCAGTGTTAAAGACGGGCACGATATGTAATGAAAGTGTCCCATACAGTCCCATGACATTCCCCGCGTCTTCCTCGGAGCCCCCTCTATAAAATTGCACGCCTCGTTGCCAGGTCCAGCTACAGTATATATAGCCAGTGCTTAATGTGTAAAGAAAGAGGAGCCGGGGTGCAAGCAATGACAATAATACCGTCCTGAATTTGAAAGAGCATTGCACGTGCTAGTGTTAGATGATTACAATCACGTGTTCTGCATCATATACAAAGCAGGAGTGCAGCAGAGAAATTAAGAAAAGGCAACCGCAGCACAAATAATAAATACAACAAAGCATGTGTACACGTTTTGTTATGGTTTTGTATTTGAATGGTTTTAAAAACAAACAAATTAAAATCATTTCGAGGATTCCAGAAGGACGACATTGTTTTAAAAAAACAAAACAAAAAAATTCGCCCCCCCCCCCGCCGCGCATTGGTTTGCCCCGCGGTCTGCACTATTATCAGCGATTTGTCTGCAACTGAAGCCGCTGGGAGATTACAAAAAACATCAATAAAATTTAGGCTAGGTAGCTGTGATCTTAATATGTTTCAATTCTCTATTAATTAAATTATATTAATTGAAAAAGCCAAGATAGAACCAGAAAATGATTTTGTGTGAGGTGTGCGAGTAGCGGCAGTAGTATTGAAGTATGAGACGTGAGTAAGCCAGTTTGATTATGATCTTCTAGTCAGCTACAACCTTCGTTGGTTGTCGTGAAATCCTTAAAGGGACTGACTAGTTTAAGAATTATTGTTTCAAAGCAGCACGTTTGTTTGATTACGTGGCCGGCTACGCTTGATAATGTCCTGACAGCATGCCATTCCCCTGATTAGTTTGTGTTTTAAGCTTCCGTTCTTTCAGATATCGCCCTGGTTGTTTTATGTGGTTTTGATGTACTGTATTGTTTTATGGCTGTTTTTTATTAATTTTCTGTAATGATTAGACTCCAGTTCGCAATATAATTATCTGATAAATCATCTGCATTGTCATCGATAACCAACTTGTTTTGTGTGTTTAAATAAATGGAATAGTTCATTGTAATAGTAATGTGTTACACTTTGCACGTTTGTTTGTATTGGTTTGTATATGCGAGATTTAAAGAGGTTTGGTGTATTTGTGTTTATTTTATTATTATGATTAGTATGTATTGGCGTTTTTTTGCACAGTTGATTTTTTTTTTTTGTGTGTATAAGTGTTTTTAACACTCCGTCACGTCTGCACGGTTATACAGTGTAATTGGTAGTAATTGCTTGTTAATGTGCATATCTATGATCTGAGTTGGTGTCTCCTCCAAATAAAACCTGGAATGATTTTTAATCGTTGTAGTTTGTGCTCCTTCTGATTTCTATCCCAGTTCCACGCCCTATAAAATAAAATACTTAAGAGACGTGTTTTAAACTAGCGTTTGTTTTAATTGTGAGGGTGGAATTCCCTCGGTGGCGTAGTCGGGCTGTTCTTTTGTGTGTTCCGTGGCGCTGCCCGCTCTGTCTCGGCGGGCAGGTGCTTCATTAAAAACAAATGTCTTAGAAAATATCAGTTTACAAAAGCTTCCTTATTTTGAAGACTCCATGTTCACAAGTATGCGGAAGCCCCTCAGTGTTGCCACATACACACCCTAATACATGAGTATTATAACAGCAATACTAATTAACAAAGAAAGATCAATAACATGTTTACAGTTACCGACCGCACTGGTCTTGCACCCCTGCATACCCAGAATTACACAAACACAAACAGGAACTTTATACATTCCGCTTTGTGGCCAAAAAGTCACACCAGCAATACTGCACTGGTCTTAGCACAGCATAACCAGCACTCCAAAAACAGAAAACTGAACTACATACATCTCACTGTGTCTCCAAAGAGTCACACCAGCAATACTGCACTGGTCTTAGCACAGCATAATCAGCACTCCAAAAACAGAAAACTGAACTACATACATCTCACTGTGTCTCCAAAGAGTCACACCAGCAATACTGCACTGGTCTTAGCACAGCATAATCAGCACTCCAAAAACAGAAAACTGAACTACATACATCTCACTGTGTCTCCAAAGAGTCACACCAGCAATACTGCACTGGTCTTAGCACAGCATAATCAGCACTCCAAAAACAGAAAACTGAACTATATACATTTCACTGTGTCTCCAATTATCCAGCAGGATCCGCTAGCAAGGTACTTTACCTACATTGCTCCAGTAAAAACCCAACTGTATAAATGGGTAATTGTATGTAAAAATAATGTGATATCTGTATAATGTGAAATCTTGTAACAATTGTAGGTCGCCCTGGATAAGGGCGTCTGCTAAGAAATAAATAATAATAATAATAATAATAATAATAATAATAATAATAATAATAATAATAATAATAGGTGCTGTACATGCTGGAATCAAAACTGACCAGCAGTTCCCGGGGAGGCTATGTTCCCTCTGAGACTTTCATTTAGTTACCCACTGTGCCTAAAGCAACTTTAACCACACTGGAAAAACTGAAGCCACTAAACAATACTGTATACAAGTTAAACATACTGTTTCACATGCAAAAAGATATGTGCTTTATTTGAAAACACGTAAATATTTAAATGCCAGACCTATATAGGCCTATATGTACACTTTAACTCTGATTCCCATTTAATCAATGCCAAACAGTCCCACATGAAAAAAACGTCAGTACAGATTTCCTAAATTGTGAATAGGTTCGCAGAGATAGTCATGTACTGCATAACCCTTTACATTATTTTGATTGTGACGCGGTTTTCATTCGACT
Source organism: Acipenser ruthenus (assembly GCF_902713425.1). Classification (NCBI taxonomy): domain Eukaryota; kingdom Metazoa; phylum Chordata; class Actinopteri; order Acipenseriformes; family Acipenseridae; genus Acipenser; species Acipenser ruthenus. Next base: position 1,039,895 of record NC_081240.1, on the reverse strand, counting down.
GCAGGACAGTACTATTAGTGTGTGTTCATATTAATGCCTCCCTGACCAACCGCAGCTCGAGTTACACAAGCCTCTACTGATGTGATTAATAATATTAGCAGGATTGTACAGCCACTACTGTGTTAAAATATATATATATATATATATATATATATATATATATATATATATATATATATATATATATATATTTACACCGTGTTCTTTGACATGGGACTACTGACAGTAATATTAAAAAAAAATAATAATAAATGTGTTTATTTTTTAATAAATTGTTCCTCTTTCGAAGCCACTCTGTTACTGTTTCCAAAATATATTTCAACACATTTTTAAAGAGATAGCAAACACCGAAAAAAGAAAAAAAAAACGTATCTGTGATGTTTTTTGAAGCTGCGTGTTTGTGGCTTGCCGTGTGTGAAAATGTTCCTTCGGGACGGCGGTGTGTTTGAAACCAGACTGCTTCACCTCCCTGTATGGAGGATAACTTGTGCCAAAATTAAAATAAATAAATAAATAAATAAAATTCGAAAAAAATAATTAAATAAATAAATAAATAAAAACGAAATAAATACATCCAAATATAATAAATACATATAAAACGAAATAAATCCATAAATAAGCAGAAACTGAAATATATTTAATAATTTATCTATCTATTTATTGATTTCGTTTTTTATTTCTGTATTTATTTATTTCGTTTTATTTCTTTATTTATTACTCGATTCATTTGATTCAGTTCAGTTTGGTGAATCGATTCATTTCGTTCATTTGATTCACTGATTCAATGACACAAAACCAATCAATGCAGACCGCATTAAGATTGTTTACGCAGGTTTATTTGAACCGGAAAGAACGAGTCGTTCACGAACTGCACATCACAAAAGCGAGGGAGAATCTATATTTGGTTGACTGGGTTCATAAACATTAAATATAGTTTGACAAAAATAATAAATAATATATATTTAGAATCCTAGAGATAACATAACAGTTTGAACCATTAGCATTGTTTATCAGTATCAATCGAATTTAATTTCATCTTTTTAAAAAAAATAGTCAGTTGCATTTCTTACGTGTTGTTTTCTATACATTTGGAGTCACTCATTTTTTTTTACAACAAAGGGAGGCTCGAACGAGTGGTATTTGTGGAACTAATCCGTGGTATTTATTCAGCACAGAGCAAAACGCTGTTTGCCCAATTCCTCTTCTATCCAGTAAACCTTTAGGATTAGTCATGTGATCAATCACACGTTGACACCCATAACCGCAACATGTACATTTTATATAAACAAAGTTTAAACGTGTGTATATTTAGTATTTACCACAGAAAAATAACATTTAGAAAATGTATATTTAATAATGTAAAATATAATAGACGTTTAAGAACGTCATCCGTTAGAATGCGCAATATCCTCCTAAAAGGTTGTTGTATCGTAGCTGATACTACGTGTCACCTTGTGGACTAAGGGGAATCGCCGTCATTATTGAATTATAAAATATTTAACCGTAGTTGTAAATCGTCATGTAATCTTTGTAATCACAAGATGTAATCACAAGTTATATAATTAAGCCTTGGGTACAATAACGTTACAATACCAGTAGATGTTTGTATTTATTTATTTTGGAAATTAGGTGTATATCTCTTATTATTATTATTATTATTATTATTATTATTATTATTTAGTAATTTGGCTGACTTTACTCAAGATGACTTAGAAGTATTAATCATAATTTGTGCAAAACAGTTAACTATAGATATGATTAATTTTGTATGTGTATCAAAAATAACAAACACACATAGGCTACAACTAGTAGTTATTCATTGTATTATTTATTTGTTTGGCAGACTTACACAAGGTTACGTACATAGTAAACTAAGAAGAACTGTAAGAAATTCTGGTGCACAAACTTGTAATCTGAGTTTCTGACAGCGTGAAGCAGCTCTCTAGAAAGTACACACCGTCTGGATCATAGATACATAGCTATGGTCTGGAGGATGTAACTGACGCCATTTTGGCTCACACAGAGTTCTTATTTTGCACTAAGTAAGCGGGGATTTGGATCCAACATGGCACATACGGTCTTCAGTTTCATAACACTCAACGAGCTGAGAGACAACCCGCTTTCCTTGTTACAACGAATAAATCATCCAGACTCGAGAGGTAAGGCATCACTTCATGAGTTTTGATAGGCTGGTAACTCGACTCCTGCGCGCCACGCAGCTTGTTCATGGGGTGAATCAAAAGAACCGATTCAGTGGGGACTCTGATCCGATTCCCATCGTCCATCTTAGTGAGTCGTTCAAAAAGAAGGATTGGTTCGTGAACTGCACATCACTAGTGCGGAGAGGACTCCCTTCGTAAAATATCTTGGGACGTCCAGATTTTCCCGTCCCAGTTTGGCCTACCGCTGCGAACTCTTCTGCTGTACTGTAGTCACTGGTACCGCGTAGAATTTGATGTCGAATTATCTGCAAGTTAGTTCTGGCACCTTCATCAATATGTTCATCAGTACATGCCAATGTCTGCCCTATTCTTTCCAACAGCCAATCTACTCGACACAAATTAAAGTCGTCATTTACCGACCCACATTCAACTTGAATTAAAAGCTCCCTAATCTTTTCTAGGATAAGACTCCTATAAGTCATGTTGCACACATTTGTAACGTATTGAATATTCACAGCATTGAAACTGTACAGCAACGACGCTGCAGCCCTGACTGCACACCTCTCCGCACTACTACCAGGCAGAGTTAGGAGATCATCGAGTCACTTATTGTCCCGCCCATCGAGCATGATTGACGGTAGCTCGAAAAGATTGTGCCAAAATGAAAAGACGAAGTAAATAAAGAAATAAATATATAAGTAAATAAATAAATAAAAAACGAAATAAATACGTAAATAAATAACGAAATAAATAAATAGATAGATAAATTATTAAATATATTTCAGTTTCTACTTATTTATGTATTTATTTCGTTTTATATTTATTTATTTATATTTGTATGTATTTATTTATTTATTTATTTATTTTTAATTTTGGCACAAATTATCCTCCATACATTAAGGCAGCCGTTTATCCAACTCCTCCTCTGACACGGTCATATGTAAAATATCCACTAGATGGTGCTATGCTGCTTTTTAGTGATAAGGCTAAGACCAGGCATCCTAGTTTTTCCAAAATAAAAAAACAAAATTCTCCAATAGAAATAAATACAAATCCTCTTTATTCCGCAATTAAAATAATAATCTAAAATGGAGTCGTGTCCCCCCCCCCCCCCCCCCCCCCCCCGCGTTATAAGACACACAAACCGCGCGACTGAATAATAACAGTTAACATATTTATTGGTAAACTTTTAAATTATAAGGAAGTAACACGCTCACCAAAGCCATCAATCAATAATATAAACAAACGCACCATTTTACTTTAAACATTACAAATACGTCTGTGTAGTTACAATAATAATAATAATAAAAAAACAGTATTCATATTAGTTCATCTCCGAGTTAGTCTTTGTCATCTGGACGGCTATTGCCAAACTCCCTCCCCCGATCTTTAGGGGTGATGTTTATCGTTGTGGGCATCTTTAAACAGCTTGTTCGGTGCTAACAATGCACTGGATACTGAAGTGAACTGCAGCTACGTTTCAACATGAATGAGATCCACAGCGCGCCTCGTTCAACCTTGATTAAGTACATGTAAAGCTACATTGCATGTGTTGATTATTATATATGATAAGTGTACTAACTTAATTATCAAACGAACAAAAAAGCATTGCATGTCTTTTGCTCTGCCCTAAGTGTAAAAAGAAACGAAAAGTTCTGAGACAGCACAGAAAATCTGTGTTTTCCCGCTTAATTCCGCCGCAAACGTGCGCGCACACACACACACTAAAATATTACTTAACCATCTTATTCCTTTGATTGGCGTTCAGGTACCAAACGCAATGTGAATGCTGCATTAAGCGCTACAGCATTATTTTAAGATATGCGCATGAGTGTCCGCGGGTCATTGCATTTTGTCCGTGATTACTTCCGCTGTTAAGGTATTTTTAAAATACACCGGCGTAGATTTAGCTAGGGACGGTAGGGACATGTCCCTACCAATGTCAAGGGACCGTTGAATTGTCCCTACCAATAATTTTGATAAATCTGAAACGTCTTTTGTCAAGTCGTTTTATCCGCTCCACAAAGGGTTAACGCTCTCAAGATCCCCTCGTTGCTTCTCCCGCCTCCAAAAGAAAACGCTAATTTGATTGGCTTAGGCCCTAGGTTCTCAACTGGGGGGGGGGGGGGGGGGCGGTGAACGTTTGAATAATAACGTACTAGTAATAATAACAGTGACGTGCCAAACGATACTCCCGATTTTCACCCTTTGAGTGCAGCGAGTTATTAGAAAAAAAAGAGATATCGGTAGCTTTAAAAAGAATGGCACCCTGGGATTTGTTGGCGTTTGGTGGGGTTTTGGGGTGCAATCAGCAGACAAGAAAACTACAAATTCCATAATGCATCACTGTAACACGGACTCAGTGCGCGGCTGACGTCAGGGACCAAGCAGAGTGTTCTGTTTTCATTGAGGCGCGAAAGTGAACAAGGACTCGGGAGTGAAAGGTGATTCTCTGGGTTTAAAATAAGGAACATTCTAGTCAATCTTAAACGGTGTATATTGTGCCACATTTTTCACATTTATTTTAAAAAATAAGAATAAATATAATCAGTTTAATTCGATATTTAGTTTGTTGTTTAATGCGTTGTCACATTATTTCTATCCTCCTCCTTCCTCCCTTTGTGACTAACTTACTCCTTGCTTGATATTTTTGTATCGTGTGTGTAAAAAGCGAACACGAACAGTATATATGTATTTGATTGAATGGACAGTGTGACTATCCAGGCGGCTAAATAAATGCACTATATTATATAGGCAGTAATAAATATATATATATTAAAAAGTCAAATTAAACGGGGGGGGGGGGGGGGGGGGACGACAGATATGCAAATAAATTTCAGTGGGGCGTGAGTAAAAAAAGGTTGAGACCCGCTGGCTGGACTCTGGAAAGACGCTCATCTGAAGCTGCCGCTTGCGGGAGTGTGAGTCACTGACTGAATGAAAGCCAGGTGCCGGGGCTGAAGGTATTGTCAGCAACATAGTTTGAGAGAATAAACATACCGACCTACCTACCTATTACGTTAGCGACCCATTGCTAGCTGCTAACCCCACGTCCTTGGTGGCTAGCTCGCTTGTTTCACAGCTAATCATTATGTGTGTGTGTGTGTGTGAGAGATAGAGAGAGAGAGAGAGTGAGTGAGTGAGCATGTTTTGATATCGTCATCCAACTCACGTTAGCTAATCACTTCAATTTGGCTTTAGGTGACTAAAGCATAATAGCAACCAAAAAAAGAAAGATGGACATAGGGAAGTTTTTTTTTACAAAAAGTCAAAGTGTCAGTAGGAAGATGTTATTAAAGTAATAAACACAATTGATAATGATTATCATAGCAAATGTAAAAATAATTTACTAATGAAGTTAGCAGAGTCATACTTTCTCTCTAAACAGCATGCATCAATTTATCATTTTATCAGGCGAGTGAAGCAGTGCAACCTGGTAAAAGCAGTACAGAGGCAGGTGGAGCAACAGGGTCGCCGGTGAGGTCTGTAATGGCTTAGTGATTATAACAGTGAAAGTGTTAGACTCAGTTTTGAGATATATTATTGTTTGAGGCACATTGTGATATGATAGTAGGCTAATGCTGTATAGTAATACTCAGCAAATAAAGTTAGCATAGCCATATATTTTCTCTCTATATGACATGCATCAATTTATTATTTTATCAGGTGAATGAAGCAATGCACCCAGGTACGAGCAGCAGCACAGACACAGGAGAGGCAGGCAGAGCACGTGAGCGTGCATGTGCTCATGCTTGTAGCGCCAGGGGTATTGGTAGCTTACAGTAAGGCTGGGATAGGTTATAATTCAGGTTATTAGTAATTCTATAGCAGGGATGTCAAACCAGCTTCCAGGAGGGACACTTTATCCTAGTGTTTTAAGTGTATACCAGCCAACTTCATGTCAATCAGATTGTCCTCGATTCATGTCCAGCATTCATTTCAAGCCACCAGAAGTGACCATTTAACAGCTGTCTCCTAAAAAATTTCTTCCCGTGGGGGCATGTCCCCGAACCCCCCTAGCGACCGTGACTCCGCCCCCCTAAAAAATTGTGTCCCCACCAATGTTCAAACCAAACCTACGCCCTTGGTTTGGAAAGGAACTGTAATGTTATTACTGCCATTAAAAGCTAAACGCGTTATATTATCTCGTTATTGACTAAAGTAATATTATTACAGTAAGGCGTTACTAAAGTAACGAGATGCCGTTCAAACCGTCATCACAAACATACGAGTAACAGAACATTCCTTAATATTACATATTATAGATCTGGGGCTAAAACACAAAGTCAGACTCTTCAGCCCTGATATTAAACAGTTGTTAATATCAGTTGTTTCATTCCTAATCTTAACATTGTAATATTTGTTGGGGGATTTAGAAACAGTTTCATAGAATATCTGATTTGGCAGTTTCTGCTCCCCCTGCTTGTCTAAACCTGGCCTCAGTCCCAAACCCCGCCTCTCAGAGCTTTACACAACTCCAGGAAATCAGCACAGTGAAGTTTCGTTTCTTGTGAAATCGTCAGTCTCTCTGTCTCACTGCAGCAAGAATGGCTTCAAAAGTATGGTCAGAGGATCGGTTTAGCTGTTCAGTATGTCTGGAGCTATTGAAAGACCCAGTCACTATTCCATGTGGACACAGTTACTGTATGGGGTGTATTAAGAACTGCTGGGATCAGACTGATCATACAGGTGTCTACAGCTGCCCCCAGTGCAGAGAGACCTTTACCCCAAGGCCTGTTCTGCGCAGAAACACCATGCTGGCCGAACTTGTGGAGGAATTAAAGAAGACAGGACTGAATCCTCCTCCTGCTCAAAGTTATGCTGGACCTGGAGATGTGCCGTGTGATTTCTGCACTGGGAGAAAGTTCAAAGCTGTGAAATCCTGTTTGACGTGCCTGGCCTCTTACTGTGAAACACACGTCAAGCCACACTATGAGGGGGCTGCTTTCAAGAGGCACAAGCTGATCAATGCAATTGGAAATCTGGAGCAGAAGCTATGTGCTGAACACCAGAAGGTTTTGGAGGTCTTCTGTAGAACCGATCAGACTTGTGTTTGTGTGTTGTGTACAGACGAGGATCACAAGAGCCATGATACAGTCTCAGCTGAGAAAGAAAGGAGTGTGAAACAGGTAAGGGTTTGAACCATTTCCTTGTAGCTATCCTAGAAGATAAGAATTCCCAGGGATATTTAACATATCTGTTTACTAGGTTATACAGTTTCACATCAGATCAGATTTTAATTGTATATTAAGAGCTATTTAAAGAGCCCTAGTTTTTTAATTGCTCTATCTAAACTATGATGTACTACAATGTATTTCAGGGTGTAACAGGGGCGTTGTTATGGGTGTGGCTATCGCTGATTGATAGGAGAGACACAGGAGGTTTTCTTTGATACAAAAAACACAAATTCAAAACAAAACACTGCTTGAAAACAACTAGAAAATAAAAGTTGATCAAACAAGAAAGGAGGTCCCGCTCCAGGAGCAGTCTCCCTGACACCTCCTCTCTAGACTTGGATGGGATTAAAATCCCCTAAACTTGTTCCCTATTCCTTCCAGTGCTAGCGATCCTGGTTAACTCACACAGTGATCCGAGATACATTTTTCCTCTTGTGTTTTTCTCACCCTGGTTAACACACGCAGTCGTGAGGATCCTACAGCAACACTCTCCTTCCCAGACAGTCTGTATCCCTGCTTGTAGAACCAAGAAACTGGCTTTTCAGACCCTTTTTAAAGGCATGTGGCCAGGGCTAATTGGTAACACTGTTTAAAAATAGCATTCCCAGCAAAGCCAAGCACCTAATTAAAAAGCAAAAAAACAAGATTCATATCATATACAATATTAATAAGATATACAATATACAAGATGAATATGATATTCAATATACAAGATTAATATGATATACAATTTACAAGATTAATATGGTATTCAATATACAAGATGAATATGATATTCAATATACAACATGAATATGATATTCAATATACAAGATTAATATGATATACAATATACAAGATTAATATGATATTCAATATACAAGATTAATATGATATTCAATATACAAGATTAATATGATATTCAATATGCAAGATTAATATGATATTCAATATACAAGATTAATATGATATTCAATATACAAGATTAATATGATATTCAATATACAAGATTAATATGATATTCAATATACAAGATTAATATGATATTCAATATACAAGATTAATATGATATTCAATATGCACAGGGCTTCTGTTTTTCGGTGTTTATTAACTTCATTAAACGAAGATCCAGCCATGCTTGTGTTTGTAGTGATGTGGTGGAAATATGATCCTCGCTTGGAAAATTGGTGCTGCAGCCGGAGGACGGAGCGAGCTTCACCCAGTGCTGCCTCTATGATGCAGGGCCTCTTTAATATATTGTAACAATGATTGCAGCACAGGGATCATAATATCTTCTTAATAAACTAATACATCACATTTTAAACAAGATTTTAATAATTGTGTTTTGATATATATAGTAAACAAAACGCATGCCTTTAAAAGTGACACATTCGCATCTATCTGCACTGGCAGAGCTGCTGTGCCCGTGCCTTTAAAAGTGACACATACACATCTATCTGCACTGGCAGAGCTGCTGTGCCCGTGCCTTTAAAAGTGACACATACACATCTATCTGCAATGGCAGAGCTGCTGTGCCCGTGCCATGCCGTTCTTGCCCCATCAGAAATGTCACTGTGTCACTGTGTTTCTACACAGAAGCAGCTGGGAGAGACACAGACAGAAATACAACAGAGAATCCAGGAGAGACTGAAAGAAATTGAGGAGCTGAAAAAGGCTGTGGAGTCACTGAAAGTGGGTATTGACAATAGGGGGGTATTATTATTATTATTATTATTATTATTATTATTATTATTAACAGATGGACTGGAACACATCTACAGAAGTTTACTGTCTATGCCTGATGTGTTTTTGATATCAATTCTAACCATGTCTCCTCTACTGTGTTCTTTCACTCAGAGATCTGCATGCATAGAAATAAAGGAAAGTGAGAAGATCTTTACTGAGCTGATCCGATCCATTGAGAAGATCCACACTGAGGTTATTGAGCTGATTGGAGCTAACGAGAAGGCTGCAGTGAATCAGGCTGAAGGACGCATGAAGAAACTGGAGCAGGAGATTGCTGAGCTAAGGAGGAGAAACACTGAGCTGAAACAGCTTTCAGAGACAGAGGATCACATCCATTTTCTACAGGTAACATCACTGCTTGTTAGAAAATCTCAAGTCCATAACTGGGACGGTTTCAGACAGACCTCTCCAATTGAATGAATCCTTGCTTTTCCCCAGGAATGTTTTGGACCCCATTCTGTTTCACTGAAAACTCCTTTTCTCCACTTTCCTGTTGTAGAATTTCCAGTCTCTCTGTGCCCCTCCTGAAGCTGGAGACTTACCCAGCGTTACTGTCAATACAGACATCTCTTTTGAGGCTGTGAGGAAAGCTGTATCTGAACTTAAAGACCATATTGAGGACTTCTGCAAGAGGGAATTAATAACAAAAACAGGTTGGTGTGAAATAGATTCCTTTGGTAGAGATTTCTAAAATAGGCCCTGGCTTGAGGAGGGACAGGACTTGCAAGACATTAATAAAGACCGCTTGCAGATTGTTGGCTATATGAATATAGTGTTTTAATTTCAGAGTTTATGTAGAAATGGAAGGACAGAAAGGAGCTGTACAATATCTATAGAATACAGCATGGGGTGGTGTGTGATATGAGAATGTAATGCACACCGAGGGGGGTTATCCAGGCATTACATGCTCATGTATCACACAGACACACACACACACACACACACACACTGCCTATCACACACTCATACACACACACATTGCCTATCACACACACCCTGCCTATCACACAGACACACACACCCTGCCTATCACACACAGACACACACACACACAGCCTATCACACAAACACACACACTCACTGCCTATCACACACACATACACACTGCGTATCACACAAACACACACTCACACAGACACACACACCCTGCCTATCACACACACACACACACTGCCCCATGCAATATCTTTATAATCTCTGCTGAACTCCATAAAGAATTGTATTTAAAATAGCAACAGCTTTGATAAGGTGCACACATTTTAAAATAAGGTTTGCATTGTGTGAGACAGTACAGAGAAAACCGCAATTGCTGTGGTCTGTACTAGGAGTGATAGGAGACTGCAACCGAAGAGAACACTTTGAACTTGTAACTTAAAAACAGCACGTTCCCTTTCAAGCACGAAATGGGTATCAACACCTTTAAAAAATAAATAAATAAAAATACATTTAAAAAAGAAACTCTTCTGATAATAAGCTGACGTTTCCTGTAGTTTTTCAGGTGTTGTGGAGCTGAATTCTTCTCTGCAGAGTGACATTCCTGTTTTGTTTTGGTTTTTTGTCGTCAGGGTTTCCGTGGCAATTGTTAGTGAGCGTGTTAAAATGACGCGCTTTCACATTTCTATTTTTCCATTTCTGTGTTCACGGGTTTGTTCTGAGGGTGGTTGTGTTTGCTCACATTTCTGTGAACCCTTTTTGTGTGAAGTGGATTCCCTTCAGTCCGAATCAGAGTGTATTTCAAAGCCCGTTGGTGCGGGTCCGGGTGATTTTTCGGGTGTCCGGTTTCTCCATGTTCGCGGTGACTCCCTCATGGAAATGCAGCTCTGTCCTCAGATGGGATGCGGAGCGGCTGTTGCCGAGGTGGTTCCGATGTTGGAAACGCGGGTTTCTCTTGGATTGATCAGGGAGGGCTGGACGGGTTTCTTTATCAAGCGCTCCCGAGAGGATTGTGGGATGTGTTGCTGTTTAATATAACGTTATAACTACATTAATAACATACGCGTACAGACACCTTACAGTACGCTGCTGAAGAATAAGAATCACACGAAGCTGAATAATGTATAAAGAAATATTAAAAATAAAACATGTCTATATATGTTCGTTGCTGTGAGGGCAGATTCACATCCCAGCGCTTTGGTATCTCTGGGCTTGAAACGACGCTCCATAAGTATAACACCAATTATTATTATTATTATTATTTAGTTTTATTTATCAGAAATATAAAAACATATTATTATTTCTATTGTGTGTGTGTAAACATTATTTTTTAAACTATAATAAGGTTCCACTGCGGCTCTCAGTGATGACGTTTCATGATTGCTTCAGCTCACATTCAGCAGGTTCGTCAGGCTGTGTGACTGACATATAATCTGACCAATGAAAATCCAGAAAGGGTGGAAACGGTTGTATTATTGGCTGATTGCCCCAAAACACCAAAAAATAACGTCTGAATAACTGGTGGAGAAGGGAGGAGAGAGCAGGGAGGATGGAGGAGGGAGCAGGGAGGATAGAGGAGGGAGCAGGGAGGATGGAGGAGGGAGCAGGGAGGAGGGAGCAGGGAGGATGGAGGAGGGAGCAGGGAGGATGGAGGAGGGAGCAGAATGGAGGAGGGAGCAGGGAGGAGGGAATAGGGAGCAGGGAGGATGCTTGTGGGAGGAGGCAGGAGGGTGGAGGGAGCATTCAAGAGGGAGAAGGAAGCATAGAGGAAGGAGCAGGGAGGATGGGGGAGGGAACAGGGACTGATGAAGCAGGGAGGAGGGAGTGATTTGAGGATGGCGCAGACAGTGACTGTTGTATGTTTCAATTCTATTTCTCTCTCTTTTTTTCTGCCCAGTGAATGAAGTTGCAGTTTACAGTCTGCAGACTCCAGAGCCAAGGAACAGAGCTGAGTTTTTAAAATGTAAGTCTGTTTTCACTGAAACATTTGATTGAAAGATGTGTCACTCCATTGTGAGAAGAGCTAACACTACAGAACAGGGAGGGGTGGAGCTTGAGGGCAGCAATTATTATTATTTATTAGTAATTGTGAAGCCATTAATCTACACTCCTCTCCAACAAGTATTGGTTCAGATGAATACATGCAGAATGACTGGGGGAGGGGCATTTGTTGCCTGTTTTTCCACTCAGACCTTTCTCTCCCTAAATATCTTGGTATCCCTGAATAGATAATCATCCCATCTTTTAATACATGTACAATGCATGTGAAACCAGTTGTGGGGTAAAATGAACAGCTATCCCTCCCAGTCATCCTGTGCTGGTAGTAAATGTATATTGCAGTATCACTGCACTTGTGGGATGGATTGCTCATTAAAATATTAGACAGATATTTGAAAAGTGGACGATATTCTATTGAAGATATTTAGTAAGCAAGGGGTCTGAGTGGGTAAAATGGCAACACATACCCTGTAGGAACATTAAGTGAACTGTAATTGTATGCAGAGCTGCATTTGATTAGTTACAACTGAAGAAGTTTGATAAGATCGAGGAATTATAATGAATAAAACAATCAAGAGGGTTTAAAGATAGCTTCACATGTACCTGCATGGACCTCTCAAAACTACATTTCCCATCATCCTCCTGCTCACATATGTAATTGAGATGGAATTACCAGTGAGCAGGAGGATGATGGGAAATGTAGTTCTGAGGGGTCCATGCCGGTCCGTGGGAAGCCATCTTGAGGCAGAAAATGCAATTTAAAAGTTTAAAAAAGTGGTCAAAATGTATTAAAAAAAAATAATTAAAACAACACACACACCTTCCATAAACAGGATGTGAGGATGCAGCAGACAATGACTGTTGATTTTCTCAGTGATTTGACTTTTCTAACCGTCTCTCCTCTACCCGTCCTCTTCTCTTCAATCAGATTCCTGTCAGCTCACACTGGACCCCAACACAGCGAATAGAGAGCTCTGTCTGTCTGAAGGGAACAGAAAGGTGACATGGAGGAGAGAGACCCAGAGATATCCTCATCACCCAGAGAGATTTGAGAGCTGGTTCCAAGTGCTTTGCAGAGAGGGTTTGTCTGGGACTCGCTGTTACTGGGAGATTGAGTGGAGTGGGGGACAGGCTTCTATAGGAGTCACATATAAAGGAATCAGCAGGAAAGGAGGGGATCGTTCCTGTCGCCTTGGATACAATGACAAGTCCTGGAGTTTGCTCCGCTCTGATTACAGTTACTCTGCCTGGCACAATAACAATAAAACTGCAATAACTGCCCCCCGCTCCCCCAGAATAGGAGTGTATCTGGACTTTAATGCCGGCACGCTGTCCTTTTATGGCGTCTCTGACACAATGACCCTCCTGCACAGATTCCAAACCACATTCACTGAGCCGCTCTATCCTGGGTTTTGGCTTAATTCTGGTTCCTCTGTAACAATCTGCCAGCTGAACTAGACTGTTTTGTGTTGTAAGAAACCCTTTGTATGGAACTCCCTGTCTGTCCTCTCCACTCCTCGGGTGAAGGGAATGTTCAATCTGACACAACTTTGGATGAAAGTTAGGGGGTAAAACGGCGCCACCTGCAGAGCGAAACGAGGGGAATTATTTGTTTTTAGCAACGAATGGATTTCATAGGAAGTAACTGTATTTAATTTATTTTTTAAGAATTGTCATCCAATAGTCATGCTGTAACAGTTTTTAAAAAAGTCAACTTAAGTTTGCTTATTGTATGTGTGTGTTTGTATTATTGTATTGTATTGTGTGTGTTTGTTTTCTTTGATTTCCATAAAATGAGTTTTATGTTTATTTTTTCAGATTTTAGTAATGCGATTTAATAAAAAAAAATAATTTGATTAACTGTGACTTATTTATTAATACTCATTAACACGGTTTTTCAAATGAGAAAGAAAGATAGAGAGAGGGAATAAGAGAGAAAGACGTATGGTAAAGCATAGGGAGGCATTGTAAAGCACAGAGAGGTCTGGTAAAGCATAGGGAAGCATTGTAAAGCACAGAGAGGTCTGGTAAAGCATAGGGAGGCATTGTAAAGCACAGAGAGGTCTGGTAAAGCATAGGGAAGCATTGTAAAGCACAGAGAGGTCTGGTAAAGCATAGGGAAGCATTGTAAAGCACAGAGAGGTCTGTTAAAGCATAGGGAAGCATTGTAAAGCACAGAGAGGTCTGTTAAAGCATAGGGAAGCATTGTAAAGCACAGAGAGGTCTGGTAAAGCATAGGGAAGCATTGTAAAGCACAGAGAGGTTTGGTAAAGCACAGGGAGGCATTGTAAAGCACAGAGAGGTATGGCAAAGCACAGGGAAGCATTGTAAAGCACAGAGAGGTCTGGTAAAGCACAGGGAAGCATTGTAAAGCACAGGGAGGTCTGGTAAAGCATAGGGAAGCATTGTAAACCACAGAGAGGTCTGGTAAAGCATAGGGAAGCATTGTAAAGCACAGAGAGGTCTGGTAAAGCACAGGGAAGCATTGTAAAGCACATGGAGGTCTGGTAAAGCACAGGGAAGCATTGTAAAGCACAGGGAGGTCTGGTAAAGCATAGGGAAGCATTGTAAAGCACAGAGAGGTCTGGTAAAGCACAGGGAAGCATTGTAAAGCACAGGGAGGTCTGGTAAAGCATAGGGAAGCATTGTAAAGCACAGGGAGGTCTGGTAAAGCACAGGGAAGCATTGTAAAGCACAGGGAGGTCTGGTAAAGCATAGGGAAGCATTGTAAAGCACAGAGAGGTCTGGTAAAGCATAGGGAAGCATTGTAAAGCACAGAGAGGTGTGGTAAAGCATAGGGAAGCATTGTAAAGCACAGAGAGGTCTGGTAAAGCATAGGGAAGCATTGTAAAGCACAGGGAGGTCTGGTAAAGCATAGGGAAGCATTGTAAAGCACAGAGAGGTCTGGTAAAGCATAGGGAAGCATTGTAAAGCACAGAGAGGTCTGGTAAAGCATAGGGAAGCATTGTAAAGCACAGAGAGGTCTGGTAAAGCACAGGGAAGCATTGTAAAGCACAGAGAGGTGTGGTAAAGCACAGGGAAGCATTGTAAAGCACAGAGAGGTGTGGTAAAGCATAGGGAAGCATTGTAAAGCACAGAGAGGCATGGTAAAGCATAGGGAAGCATTGTAAAGCACAGAGAGGCATGGTAAAGCATAGGGAAGCATTGTAAAGCACAGAGAGGTGTGGTAAAGCACAGGGAAGCATTGTAAAGCACAGAGAGGTGTGGTAAAGCACAGGGAAGCATTGTAAAGCACAGAGAGGTGTGGTAAAGCATAGGGAAGCATTGTAAAGCACAGAGAGGTGTGGTAAAGCATAGGGAAGCATTGTAAAGCACAGAGAGGTGTGGTAAAGCATAGGGAAGCATTGTAAAGCACAGAGAGGTGTGGTAAAGCATAGGGAAGCATTGTAAAGCACAGAGAGGTGTGGTAAAGCATAGGGAAGCATTGTAAAGCACATGGAGGTCTGGTAAAGCATAGGGAAGCATTGTAAAGCACAGAGGGGTCTAGTAAAGCATAGGGAAGCATTGTAAAGCACAGAGAGGTCTGGTAAAGCATAGGGAAGTATTGTAAAGCACAGAGAGGTGTGGTAAAGCATAGGGAAGCACTGTAAAGCATAGAGAGGCATGGTAAAGCATAGGGAAGCATTGTAAAGCACAGAGAGGTCTGGTAAAGCATAGGGACGCATTGTAAAGCACAGATAGGTCTGGTAAAGCATAGGGAATAACTAAAGCGCAGAGAGGTCTGGTAAAGCATAGGGAAGCATAGGGAAGCAGTGTAAAGCACAGGGAGGTCTGGTAAAGCATAGGGAAGCATTGTAAAGCACAGGGAGGACTGGTAATGCATAGGGAAGCATTGTAAAGCACAGAGGGGCATGGTAAAGCATAGGGAAGCATTGTAAAGCACAGAGAGGCATGGTAAAGCATAGGGAAGCATTGTAAAGCACAGAGAGGTCTGGTAAAGCATAGGGAGGCATTGTAAAGCACAGAGAGGTCTGGTAGAGCATAGGGAAGCATTGTAAAGCACAGAGAGGTCTGGTAAAGCATAGGGAAGCATTGTAAAGCACAGAGAGGTTTGGTAAAGCACAGGGAGGTATTGTAAAGCACAGAGAGGTGTGGCAAAGCACAGGGAAGCATTGTAAAGCACAGAGAGGTCTGGTAAAGCACAGGGAAGCATTGTAAAGCACAGAGAGGTCTGGACTCTAACCCTGGGCTTGAGACTCAGCTCAGTGATTTGGATTCCTGAACAGCTTCTTAGTAAAGGTATTATTCAGCATGCCGCCGCACCATGAACTAATAAGAAAAGACTTTCAGTACCTGGCAGGCTCTTGTGACATATCAGGCGGGTCATTCTCTTTACTCCTTCTTCTTCTCCTTGGAGTCGGGTCCATGCCTCTCTCTACTGAATCACTCGTTCCTCAGTTAGCTGGGTTTCTCCTCTGCAACACAATTGAAACAAGTCCGTTGTTAAAGAGTACAGCGCTTCAAATGTCATTTTTCTTTCTCTTTCTTTAGAGCGGCCCCTTATCTTTTCATGCTGTTTGAAATCATCCAGACCGCTTCTTGTTATCACAGTTACTCAAATGCTGGGTTCGTTTTTGGAAACGTCTGGGTTGCTAATTGAGTGCCATGGGAGCATTGTATTTTAAACAGTTTTGTATCAATTAAGATTATGTTTCATTTTGAATTATTAATTTTTAACTTTAAATATACAGTTTAATTCTAACAGTTACAAAAGCACTTAATAGGAAAAACAAAAACTATGATCTTTTTGTATGTTTTGTCCAGTTGTTCTGCTTGGATTTTGGTGTCTGACTAAATTTATATTAGAGCTTGAGTTTCTCGCACTGTTCATGTCGTTAGGGTTACCCGATTTGCCCTGAAAAACTAAATAAGACGTTCTTTTTCTCCAAGTCACTGACGCAGTACCAAAATAACAGTATTGTGCAGTAAAGAAACAAGGACCAGGGGTCACAAATGGAGATTAGATAAAGGGGCATTCAGAAACAGAAAATAGGAGGCACTTTTTTACACAGAGAATTGTGAGGGTCTGGAACCAACTCCCCAGTAATGTTTTTGAAGCTGACACCCTGGGATCCTTCAAGAAGCTGCTTGATGAGATTCTGGGATCAATAAGCTACTAACAACCAAACGAGCAAGATGGGCTGAATGGCCTCCTCTCGTTTGTAAACTTTCTTATGTTCTTACGTATTTAACACAATAATAGTTTTATCAAATTATAGTGGAATAGTTGTATGCTTTTGTCTTAGAAAATATCAGTTTACAAAAGCTCTCTTATTTTGCAGACTCCATGTTCACAAGTATGCGGAAGCCCCTTTGGCAGTCAGCATACTCTGACATCATAAGTCACATGACCGGAACCTGCGTGATTTCGAGTTATTTTGCTTAAACATCAATAATATCCGAACAACGAAGAAGAAGAAGCGAAAAGGACGGAAAATACAAAGAAAAAATGATGTAGCCTATCATTGTGATAAGCTGAAATATTGAAGTACCTTGACAAGATGTTTTGCCGGTATGCAGTTCCGGGGCGTACCGGCTGACTTTCAACTCTGATTATTAGTATTATATTTATTATTATTATTATTATTATTATTATTATTATGGATATAGTTTTATTATCCACTATCCTCAACAATACGAAGTATAAAATCGACTCGCACAAGCGCTCCTCTTCACTGTAGCTGAAGCGAGCTGCGGGTCACATGACACAGGAAGTAAATGTCTTCAAAGCAGTTCCTTGGGTTGGGCAGCAGCTGGTTCATGACGAGAGAGAAACACAGACCTGTTCAGAGTCATGCGAGTCACGAACGACTTTAAATAATCCTGTGTGTGTCTTTATCTCACCTCGCTCGACCCGCTGACAAGTCTTGACAGCCCGCTATTAATAATGAACCGGGGAAATGCTGAGGTTCCCATGCAGCTGTGGAGACATCTTTGTTTGCTTCTCCTTGAAGTCATCTCCGTGTCTGTATCTCCGAAATCACTCCTTCCGCAGTTAGCTGTGTTTCGACTGTGCAACACAACTGAAATCATTAATGAGGGGAGCACAGAGCACCCCGATATACTCACAGCAGAACAGCCTCCATTCACAAAACCTATAGCAACGCGATTAACGAGGGGAGCACAGAGCACCCCGATATACTCACAGCAGAACAGCCTCCATTCACAAAACCTATAGCAACGCGATCATTAACGAGGGGAGCACAGAGCACCCCGATATACTCACAACAGAACAGACTCCATTCACAAAACCTATAGCAACGCGATCATTAACGAGGGGAGCACAGAGCACCCCGATATACTCACAGCAGAACAGCCTCCATTCACAAAACCTATAGCAACGCGGTCATTAACGAGGGGAGCACAGAGCACCCCGATATACTCACAGCAGAACAGCCTCCATTCACAAAACCTATAGCAACGCGATCATTAACGAGGGGAGCACATATTTGCAATTTCCAGTAAAATGTAATGTTTCTATATTCCAATCTGTGCCAAACGTCACTTTAGAAACCCGTATATTATGAATGTAAAGCCTAGTCCGGGTCTGTCCCGCGACACATCCGTTTCATTTACACTGTAATGCGGACTCACATGAACATAATATTTCTACCTGTGCTGAGTGGGAGCTGCACAGGGACTGTGTTTTACGTAACTTCGTTAAACTGCAATAAACTCTCTGTCAGACTTTCTGTGTCCTCACCTAGGACTGTATAAAGCAGGATAGGACAGTCAATCCCGTGATGCAGTTCGGTACTCAATTACAGGCGCCATTTGTGGAGCCCACTCAGTACTGAATACATTGCGGAGATGCTGTGGAGCCCACTCAGTACTGAATACATTGCGGCGATGCTGTGGAGCCCACTCAGTACTGAATACATTGCGGAGATGCTGTGCTGCAGCGCCAGGATATACCGGTATTTTTTTAATAACAATACAAAATATCATTAATATAAATTGCCTGACTGTTATTTATGCGAATTAATGCTTGATTATGTGAAGAAACATTTTGCCAGGGCGAGCGTGAATACTTTAAAAGCATTGCGAGCGCGCTGTGAAAGAGCTCTACGGGCTCCAGAAATTTGCCAATGTTTACTAACTCCGCCCCCTTGTGACGATAGGACTGACACACACACACACACAGGTACTGACACGCAATCACACACACACACAGGTACTGACACCCATGCACACACACACACAGGTACTGACACATACACACACACAGGTACTGACAAGCATGCACATACACACACAGGTACTGACACAGACACACACACACACACACACACACACACACACACACAGGTACTGACACACACACTGACACACACACACACACACACACACACACAGGTACTGACACACACACACACACACACACAGGTACTGACACACACACACACACAGGTACTGACACGCATACACACACACACACAGGTACTGACACCCATGCACACACACACAGGTGCTGACACACACACACACAGGTACTGACAAGCATGCACACACACACACAGGTACTGACACAGACACACACACACACACACACACACACACACACACACAGGTACTGACACACACACACACACACACACACACACACACACACAAGTCATTTGCAATACTGTAAAACTTTATTTTTGCTTCATTTTAATTTTTCTGAAGGGAATTGTCCTGGCTAGTTTTTAATTTATATCGTGTGCAATTTGAGAGTTGCCTTGCAGTTAATTCAATAATGCCCTTGATAACACTGTAAAGTAAAAATGCATTATTTTCTTAGAGGCGGATCGACAATTATAAAAAGAAGGTGAAGAGGGGAGAGCATTCCAGTGAACCCAGAGTTAAACTTGAAAAAGGGCTAAGAGAGGCATCGATGTGTTCGACAGTGAGAACTTATCAAAACAAGGTCCGCACAGGGTTTTATTCCTTACAGAACACATTTTTAATGTATTAAAGGCATTTAAAAGAAAAATCAAAATACAAAACATAGATGATGTGACTGGATATAATAAAATACAATATTGGGATTGCACTGTTGCAGGACGGGAAAAAAAGACGTTGTGCGCGAGGTGTGTTGCGGGAGATATGCTTGAGCAAGAGAGAGAGAGACAGAGAAAGAGGAAAGTTTTGAAAATATGGCGGCACGCTATTGAAGACCACAAGTTTAGCTGTGATTTGTTTGTTTTCGCAAGTATAGTTGTTGGATGTTTTACAGAATAAAGAAAAATAACGAACTATTCGAGTGAGCTGTGTTTCAGTGTTGCGGTGAGAGCTGTGGCTGGAGTGCGTGTGGAACCTGGGGAGACGTGTTGCTGCCGAATTTACATCGGGTTTGAGAAAATAAACTTTTGTTATAGTTTTTCCTGATCTGGACAATTGCATTTTCATCGAACTGTCTTGACTATTTCATGCTGATTTTTTTTATTACGGTGGAAAAGGAGAGCGTACTACTAGTTTTATTGCTCTTAAACTAATGGAAGTTTACTGCGATTTGTTCTAAACACAGATGCGCTTTATTTCTGTTTCTTTCATTTCTCCTGCTTCTTTGGATAAACGTGCTGGAACTCTTGTGCAACATTTAATTAATATATTGTTTGTTGGATTACATGCTCTATAATTGTAAATTGTTTTCCTGTATTGCAATGTATTGCAACCTTATTAGTTATGCTATATAGTTTTATTACTTCTATATTTGCATATTATTTCATTATTTCTATATTCTAGAGGAAGTAGAGCCAGTCTTCTGGTGCAGGCGGAGCGGAGAGGTCGAGTGGGGGTGTAGGGAGAGATGAGGGTCTGGAGGTAGCTGGGTGCAGTCTGGTCAGTATTAGACTTGCATTGTTATGTCTACATGGTAACACAAACATACTGGTCTCGCATGGGAACTTCCTTCTTCTTATTGTCGTTTCTGCCAAGTTACAAGTGCTGCTACATTTGTAAGCAATCGATGTAAAGTTTCCAGTTGGGTAGCTCTCGCAGGTGAGGTGTGCTTTTAAGGATCTGGCCGTGGATTTCCTCACTGGGACACTGGGGAGCTCATATTATTTATTTTCTTAGCAGACGCCCTTACCCAGGGCGACTTAGAGTTGTGATTGTATTTTGTAATTTGTGTTTTGTGACTGTATTTTTATTAATATTGTGTTTAAAATACAGGGATAATCACAAAATATACAGTTTTCTATATGCTTTCACATAAAATATATAATATATCTCATCATGATGGGATTATGATCTTAATGTCATCAACTACATATAATTTTGTGTCAATCATTTATTTTCTCATTAATAACACAGTTTTGTGGGAGGTTGATTAATGCATTTAAACACAATGACGTTAATTCACCCATATTGAAAGACGCTGTGATGCATTTCCCTACGGTGGCCCTGAAGTGCAAAACGAAAAAAAAAAAAACTGGTGTGAATTTTTTTTAAAAAAGGTAGCAAAAATAATAAAATGTGAGCATTTTAAAAAAAGGTTGACAAAAAACACATTGTCAGCATTTTAAAAAAGGGTGGCAAAAAAATGTGAGCATTTTAAGAGTGGCCAAAAAAATGTTTGTGAACATTTTAAAAGTGTGGACAAAAATGCGCATTTTTTTTTTTCAAGGGGGCGTAATTTATAAAGGGGTGTAATTTTTTTAAACGTGTGTGAAACTTTGTAGATGCGCTACAAATAAAAAATGTGTGCCAGAAATGACGTAAGAGTACTTCCGGGTCTAAAACAGGAAGTTTTCACAAGATTAACTGACTTGTTCCGCATTCTTTTGCAGTTTTAGCGCCATATTATACGTGACGGGCATTTTCTACCCCCATTGACTGAACATACGCCCAAAATAGAAGCTGTTAGGGTATGTACGAAACTAAAATGGATTTTATCAGTTTATTTTGTAGGTAACAATTACTGTTTTGGTCGGTGGCAGAGCTGTTCTGGCCTTTGTTTGACCTCAGTCGACTAGTTGAAGCTGTGTTCATGTGTTGTTTTGTTTTTCCTCAGTCGACTAGTTGAAGCTGTGTTCATGTGTTGCTTTGTTTTTCCTCAGTCGACTAGTTGAAGCTGTGTTCATGTGTTGTTTTGTTTTTCCTCAGTCGACTAGTTGAAGCTGTGTTCATGTGTTGTTTTGTTTTTCCTCAGTCGACTAGTTGAAGCTGTGTTCATGTGTTGTTTTGTTTTTCCTCAGTCGACTAGTTGAAGCTGTGTTCATGTGTTGTTTTGTTTTTCCTCAGTCGACTAGTTGAAGCTGTGTTCATGTGTTGTTTTGTTTTTCCTCAGTCGACTAGTTGAAGCTGTGTTCATGTGTTTTGTTTTTCCTCAGTCGACTAGTTGAAGCTGTGTTCATGTGTTGTTTTGTTTTTCCTCAGTCGACTAGTTGAAGCTGTGTTCATGTGTTGTTTTGTTTTACCTCAGTCGACTAGTTGAAGCTGTGTTCATGTGTTGTTTTGTTTTTCCTCAGTCGACTAGTTGAAGCTGTGTTCATGTGTTGTTTTGTTTTACCTCAGTCGACTAGTTGAAGCTGTGTTCATGTGTTGTTTTGTTTTTCCTCAGTCGACTAGTTGAAGCTGTGTTCATGTGTTGTTTTGTTTTTCCTCAGTCGACTAGTTGAAGCTGTGTTCATGTGTTGCTTTGTTTGACCTCAGTCGACTAGTTGAAGCTGTGTTCATGTGTTGTTTTGTTTTACCTCAGTCGACTAGTTGAAGCTGTGTTCATGTGTTGTTTTGTTTTACCTCAGTCGACTAGTTGAAGCTGTGTTCATGTGTTGCTTTGTTTTTCCTCAGTCGACTAGTTGAAGCTGTGTTCATGTGTTGCTTTGTTTTTCCTCAGTCGACTAGTTGAAGCTGTGTTCATGTGTTGTTTTGTTTTTCCTCAGTCGACTAGTTGAAGCTGTGTTCATGTGTTGCTTTGTTTTTCCTCAGTCGACTAGTTGAAGCTGTGTTCATGTGTTGTTTTGTTTTTCCTCAGTCGACTAGTTGAAGCTGTGTTCATGTGTTGTTTTGTTTTTCCTCAGTCGACTAGTTGAAGCTGTGTTCATGTGTTTTGTTTTTCCTCAGTCGACTAGTTGAAGCTGTGTTCATGTGTTGCTTTGTTTTTCCTCAGTCGACTAGTTGAAGCTGTGTTCATGTGTTTTGTTTTTCCTCAGTCGACTAGTTGAAGCTGTGTTCATGTGTTGCTTTGTTTGACCTCAGTCGACTAGTTGAAGCTGTGTTCATGTGTTGCTTTGTTTGACCTCAGTCGACTAGTTGAAGCTGTGTTCATGTGTTGCTTTGTTTTTCCTCAGTCGACTAGTTGAAGCTGTGTTCATGTGTTGTTTTGTTTTACCTCAGTCGACTAGTTGAAGCTGTGTTCATGTGTTGTTTTGTTTTTCCTCAGTCGACTAGTTGAAGCTGTGTTCATGTGTTGTTTTGTTTTTCCTCAGTCGACTAGTTGAAGCTGTGTTCATGTGTTGTTTTGTTTTTCCTCAGTCGACTAGTTGAAGCTGTGTTCATGTGTTGTTTTGTTTTACCTCAGTCGACTAGTTGAAGCTGTGTTCATGTGTTGTTTTGTTTTTCCTCAGTCGACTAGTTGAAGCTGTGTTCATGTGTTTTGTTTTTCCTCAGTCGACTAGTTGAAGCTGTGTTCATGTGTTGCTTTGTTTGACCTCAGTCGACTAGTTGAAGCTGTGTTCATGTGTTGCTTTGTTTGACCTCAGTCGACTAGTTGAAGCTGTGTTCATGTGTTGTTTTGTTTTACCTCAGTCGACTAGTTGAAGCTGTGTTCATGTGTTGCTTTGTTTGACCTCAGTCGACTAGTTGAAGCTGTGTTCATGTGTTGTTTTGTTTTTCCTCAGTCGACTAGTTGAAGCTGTGTTCATGTGTTGTTTTGTTTTTCCTCAGTCGACTAGTTGAAGCTGTGTTCATGTGTTTTGTTTTTCCTCAGTCGACTAGTTGAAGCTGTGTTCATGTGTTGTTTTGTTTTTCCTCAGTCGACTAGTTGAAGCTGTGTTCATGTGTTGTTTTGTTTTTCCTCAGTCGACTAGTTGAAGCTGTGTTCATGTGTTTTGTTTTTCCTCAGTCGACTAGTTGAAGCTGTGTTCATGTGTTGTTTTGTTTTTCCTCAGTCGACTAGTTGAAGCTGTGTTCATGTGTTGTTTTGTTTTTCCTCAGTCGACTAGTTGAAGCTGTGTTCATGTGTTGTTTTGTTTTACCTCAGTCGACTAGTTGAAGCTGTGTTCATGTGTTGTTTTGTTTTACCT
This sequence comes from Acipenser ruthenus, assembly GCF_902713425.1. Taxonomy (NCBI): domain Eukaryota; kingdom Metazoa; phylum Chordata; class Actinopteri; order Acipenseriformes; family Acipenseridae; genus Acipenser; species Acipenser ruthenus. The sequence continues at coordinate 1,015,649 of NC_081240.1, read as the reverse complement.
CAGTCGACTAGTTGAAGCTGTGTTCATGTGTTGTTTTGTTTTTCCTCAGTCGACTAGTTGAAGCTGTGTTCATGTGTTTTGTTTTTCCTCAGTCGACTAGTTGAAGCTGTGTTCATGTGTTGCTTTGTTTTTCCTCAGTCGACTAGTTGAAGCTGTGTTCATGTGTTGTTTTGTTTTTCCTCAGTCGACTAGTTGAAGCTGTGTTCATGTGTTGCTTTGTTTTTCCTCAGTCGACTAGTTGAAGCTGTGTTCATGTGTTGTTTTGTTTTTCCTCAGTCGACTAGTTGAAGCTGTGTTCATGTGTTGTTTTGTTTTTCCTCAGTCGACTAGTTGAAGCTGTGTTCATGTGTTTTGTTTTTCCTCAGTCGACTAGTTGAAGCTGTGTTCATGTGTTGCTTTGTTTTTCCTCAGTCGACTAGTTGAAGCTGTGTTCATGTGTTTTGTTTTTCCTCAGTCGACTAGTTGAAGCTGTGTTCATGTGTTGTTTTGTTTTACCTCAGTCGACTAGTTGAAGCTGTGTTCATGTGTTGTTTTGTTTTACCTCAGTCGACTAGTTGAAGCTGTGTTCATGTGTTGTTTTGTTTTACCTCAGTCGACTAGTTGAAGCTGTGTTCATGTGTTGTTTTGTTTTTCCTCAGTCGACTAGTTGAAGCTGTGTTCATGTGTTGTTTTGTTTGACCTCAGTCGACTAGTTGAAGCTGTGTTCATGTTTTGTTTTTCCTCAGTCGACTAGTTGAAGCTGTGTTCATGTGTTGCTTTGTTTGACCTCAGTCGACTAGTTGAAGCTGTGTTCATGTGTTGCTTTGTTTGACCTCAGTCGACTAGTTGAAGCTGTGTTCATGTGTTGTTTTGTTTTTCCTCAGTCGACTAGTTGAAGCTGTGTTCATGTGTTGCTTTGTTTGACCTCAGTCGACTAGTTGAAGCTGTGTTCATGTGTTGTTTTGTTTTTCCTCAGTCGACTAGTTGAAGCTGTGTTCATGTGTTGTTTTGTTTTTCCTCAGTCGACTAGTTGAAGCTGTGTTCATGTGTTGTTTTGTTTTTCCTCAGTCGACTAGTTGAAGCTGTGTTCATGTGTTGTTTTGTTTGACCTCAGTCGACTAGTTGAAGCTGTGTTCATGTGTTGTTTTGTTTTTCCTCAGTCGACTAGTTGAAGCTGTGTTCATGTGTTGTTTTGTTTTTCCTCAGTCGACTAGTTGAAGCTGTGTTCATGTGTTGTTTTGTTTTTCCTCAGTCGACTAGTTGAAGCTGTGTTCATGTGTTGCTTTGTTTGACCTCAGTCGACTAGTTGAAGCTGTGTTCATGTGTTGTTTTGTTTTTCCTCAGTCGACTAGTTGAAGCTGTGTTCATGTGTTGTTTTGTTTTTCCTCAGTCGACTAGTTGAAGTTGTGTTCATGTGTTGTTTTGACGGCGAATATGATTGTGGGAGTTTCTCCACGTGTGTGTGCATAAGGGGGGTTATGATCAACGCTCAACAGTACCGTTGAATTTAGGTATGAAGAAAATGTGTGATTGAATGGGGGGGAGGTGAAGGTTATTACACACAGTAAATAATACAAAACACACTTTTCTCATACAACAAATGGAGTATTAATGTTGTGTAAACTGCTAAAACAAAAATATATATATATATATATATATATATATGAAAAACGAGTTCCAAAAAGCATCTATTTTCTGTGTTCCTTTTTTTAACATCTGGTAAATTGCAGATGTTGGCGACCGACAGTTTATTATATATATATATATATATATATATATATATATATATATATATATATATATATATATATATATATATGCGGCGAGTTGTATGGGCCCGAGGTGCCCGTGCTCCAACAATATTCAGGAACGTGGGCCCCGCTCCAATGTTTGAGCTTGTATAAGTTACATACATTTTGATGTGATGTCATTATTGTGTACTAAGGCTACTACGATTAAATCGAAAATCAATATAAATACTGGATAATCGATTCAATAATTACATTTTTGTAACGCGCATAGTTAATAACATTATTTAAGTTTATGAACGACACTGCATCGCCCTGCTATTCATGTTAACCACCATCGTACCAGCGAAACAGTTTTGAAAATGCTTTGTAAGTACGCTCCTCTGTGTGTTCGATGGAAACAGAAACGCGCCGTCTTTGATCCAGAGCAGGACGACATGTTATATTTATATCTATCTATCTATCTATCTAACATAATAAGCTGTCGCCAAAATCTGCGATTTTACAGTTGTTTAAATAAAAAACACACACACACTGAACCGAGATGCTTTTTAGTACTTGTTTTTTTATATACATTAATTAATTAAAAAAAAAAAAAAAAAAAAACATTTTTTTTAGCAGTTTACACACATTAATAATACATTTTTGGCAGGAGAAAAGTCTGTTTTGTATCTTTTACTATGTATAAAAACAGCGCCCCCCCCCTCCCCCCATTCAATCCCACAATGCACTATGCGTTTACTTACGTTCTGTAAAATTGTAGACGTTCAGTGTTGGCCAATATTGCTTTTTGTGACGGGGTACATATTTTGGTTTTAGTCAGAACTGTGCAAAACACAATTGGAGTTTTAAAGTTTTTCATTTGGACTTATTTGAAGGACTGCTACAGTAGCCTATTTATGTTCTGCAGCTGTGTGTGTAGTCTTGATTAATAACAAAAAATGACTATGATAGATTTCTTCCATTTATTATAGAATGCAGTTGATGGGAGTCTGTATTAAGTCAGTGGGCTTTTTGGTGTAATTATGTATTTCTGATCTGGAAGTACCCTTTGTAGCTACAAGTGAATTGAGTGTCTATTCTTGTTTGTGTTTGCATAGTTTCATACAAACCAGCATTTTTAACTTAATGGGTTAATGGGGTTGTTTCACAGACCTCGATTAGCACTATTGTTCATATTCCTAAAATCAGTAAGACTTATTCCTAAAATCAGTATAGCTAATATAGTTAAAGGATTGTGCAACTTTGAATTTGTTTTTATTTTTATTATTACAGTTAAAAAAAATGTAGGTTGTTTCATTCCCCACCTTGCCTTTTCTTGAATTTATTATGTGTGTTTATTTCAAGATTTTCATTTGGATTAATCATAATACAGCCCAAATGTTGGTTTTTAATACAGAATTGTACTTTTTTATATTTTTTTAGTTGTTAGTTATACTTGACATTGAAGTTCTGACTAATTAGTCCTTAACAAAGGCGAGAAAACATTTGGAATTATAAAACTTGCATAGTTAAACAATTAACCTCTTGGTTAGCTTTATTACCAAGATACCATTGCAGAATTTGTTTTCAGATTTGTATTATTTGTCTCCTTTCAGGAACTACACTGAGGTATTTGCACCAATCCCTCTCAGTGATGACAGCAGTGTTGAAGACACAGAAGAAACTGTGATAGGTGATAGGTAAGTAGGTTTTTTCTTTGGTTAGCCTATTACTTTCATGATTTACAACAGTAATATATATAAAAAAATATTGTTAACACTACCTGCCAACCATTTCTTTAATATTCATTTTTTTAATTGGAGATACAAAATATTAGGCTATGCAATATTTGGAAATTACTTATTTTGTTTTTCTATTCTTAGAGCTCAAGAAAGCCATATTACAATAAGTAACATCATAGAAGATTTATTTCTTCAAGTCAATAATGCAGCCTGCAGTCGCTTTATAATTAAGAGAGCTGATGTCTGGGATGGAGCGATGCGGGGTTTCCGTAGAAGTAACTATGAACCCCAGAATTCCATGATGGTGAAATTTACGGATGACATTGGAGTCACTGAAGAAGGAATTGATACAGGAGGACCAAAACGGGAGTTCCTTGGTCTTCTAATGGATCACTTGCATAAACATCCCGTATTTGAAGGACCAGAAACACAAAGGTTTCTTAAATATGATGCAACTGGTAATGTTTTTTTCCTTCTTTAAAAAAAATATAATTTTCTTTTGGTTTAACATCTACAAAATTACTGTAAAAAGGTTTCATTTTAAAAGGTTTATATTTTTTAGCTTTACACTTGTCTTCAAGATTGAAGTACAATGGTAAAACTACAAATTAAAAATAAAAATGATAAAAATAAATAACAGTAGTGACTGTATAGACAATGTGCAATATTTTTATATCATATTACACTACATATATTTTGTCAATTTACCAACATAGTTTGGTTGACAAAAATGCTACAGTTTGGTGTAATGCTTGCAACTATTTATGTTAAGGTGAGAAGAATGACGAATACTTCATGGCTGGAAGAATAATTGTTTTTCATCTGGCTGGCTGCAAGACAGTCATTAAAGAATTGGACGACAAGGAGAAACTAGTTGAAGACTTTCTTAAGTGGTATATAATAAAAAGAAATGCATTTGGCATCGAGCGGTAAGTATTCTAAGATTTTATTGTCCGGTTTTAAAATAATGCAATCTTTTATCATGAGCAAAAATAAAAATAGTAATTGACTTACATTTATTTTGAGATTTTAACAGAATACGCATATGGGCCTGGGCCAAATTAAAACTTTGAACCACCCGCTAATCGCAAATTACAAAGCCAGCATTAATGTTGGTTTCCCTCTGGTGTAGAAGGAATAACCTCACAAACAAAGTATCAGGTTTGTAATTTGCGATTAGTGGGTGGGTTAAAGTTTTGATTTGGTCCAGGCCATAGTTGACCAGAAAAATAAATAATTTCCTTTAGCATGAATAGTATGTGATTACCCGGTGTTATTCACACTTTTGCAATTGACAACAGTACATCAGAGACATTATGGTGACCATTTGAAGGGGCTACAAATTAATCAACTAGTTAGACCAGTGGTTCCCAAACCTGTCCTGGAGCCCCCCCTGCCCTCCTGGTTTTTGTTCCAACTGAGCTGCTCTCAATTACTTAATTTAATAAACTAAACAATTGAAAAGGTCTAATTAAGCAACGTGTTAGTTCAACTGAGTGTTTAATTAAGTAATTGAGAACTTGTTTTGGAAGAAAAACCAGCAGGACAGGTTTGGGAACTACTGAGTTTGAGACTCTAATGTAGTAGTGTGCAAAAGGGGTACACTAGATCTACAGACTATTATCTATAATACTTTTACCAAAGTATGAAATTGACTGTGACATCTGTTTTTTTTTTTTTTTTTTTTTGGTTTCATAGATTTATGGAAGGGTTAAAAACCCTTAATGTTCTAGAGCAGGGGTGCACAGCTCTGGCCCTCGAGATCCATTCCAGTCCATGTTTTCATTCCAGGCAGGTTCTAAAATAGTTAATTGAAGCTGTTAAGAGGCAATTAACCAATTTAGGACCCGATTGGAGTAAAGACTAGGACTGGAATGGATCTCGAGGGCCAGAGTTGTGCACCCCTGTTCTAGAGGCAATGAAACAGCACCCTGAAGTTTTTCTGAACCAGTTCTGCTTTGCTCAAAAGAGAGTTACCGCACAGACACTTGAAGATATATTTGCAGTGCAGTTCAGTGACAAGGGTAGCAACAAACGTGCCGTAGAAAGCAGAATTATTGGTTACTGGATTGATTACACCATAGATGCTGATGGTCAGAATTTATAGGAAGAAAAAGGGTGTTCAAAGTTTATCTGTTTTGCAAATAAACCTCTTGATGTCCAAATGAGAGCATTAAATGTCTGTTTGATCATCTATTATCACCTTTTATTTTAAAATTAGTTTGCACATAAAACCTGCTTTTGTGGTCCAGTACGTTACCTATTCTCTCAAAAACTAGACAGTGGCAAAGTTACTGAATGTTTCTGATACAGAATGACCAACTAACTTTAACAGTTATTTTCTAACAATGTATAGATTTAACATTTGGAGAGAAATACAGGTATTACTGAACTTTGTATGTTACTGAAATCCATAAAAGTTTTTTTTTTTTTTTTTCAGAATGTCAAAAGTGCTGAAAAAGCATACATAGGTCTGAACCAAATCAAAACTTTCTCGCCTCTTAATCACAAATTGCAAACCCAGTATTGATAGCAGATGCCCTCATGGGTACAAACAAGAACCCTCTGACAAGCAAAAAGCCGTCATCAGTATGGGGTTTGTAATTTGTGATTAATGGGTGGGCCAAAGGTTTGATTTGGTCTGAAATGTCAACTTGAAGACAGTACATCACCCTTTAAAATGATATCCCCTGCTATTAAAATTATAGGCCTATTTACCGATGAGTAAATTGATTATGGAGGTTTATTGTGTTGTAAGTTTTCATTTTTTTTTCTACAGGAAATTTGTCGCCGGAAGGACCATCACTGCGTGATATTCTCCAGTTTGCTACCGGCCTGTCCTCCATTCCACCTTCTGGTTTCCATCTGCGTCCATCAGTACAGTTTCTTCATAATGGGTCACCATATCCCATTGCTAACACTTGTGGCAATATTATTCACCTGCCAATTACTACAGATTACTATACTTTTCAGAAGAACATGGACTTTGGAATATTAAATTCCCCAGGGTTTGGCAGAGTCTAGAATTATTATAAAAGGGTCATTCCACGCCAACTCAACCAGAAGAGGGACATTTCGTTGCCCGTCCGTGTCGGATTTTCGTTGAAAAAATCACTTGTGGGTTTTCTGACAAGCTGAGTTCAGAAATGATCTTTTTTTTGTTTTTGTTTTTTTTTTAATTTCCCCTTCGACCTGTGACCTTATAAAAGGTCAACCTAAAGTGAGAAAGGGCTTTTGAGAAAAAAATCCTAGGAGCACCCTACTCATTCTGTCAAATTGCCAGACGAGGGGTAACTGACAAGTTTTATTCGAACTTCAGCCTAACCCTTTACCCTGTAGAGGATGTGAGTCCTAAAATGTAAGTATGCTGCAAGACCCTTAGGTCCAGTCCTCCAAATTCTGTGAAAATCTTTTGGTTTCAAGACCCACCACTGGTCATTAAACCCCCTTGAAATTTGAATGTTTGCTATGTGTACCAAGTTTAGGCCGTAATAACTTGCGTGGGGAACTCCAAAAAATCACTCAAAGGTATGTTTGGATAGATATTAATGAGATCTACAAGCATCAAGCAAAATATTTTGGTATCCGGGGAGCTGAGGGGTTATGAACTTGCATACTGGACTTCGTTGTTACAATGACACATTTGAAACTACCAAAACCTTACTTAGGTGGATTTAAAAAACTAAATTAACTATTTTTCTTTTATAACAAATTTTAAAAAAATCTTCCCTGTTTACAGCACCTTTAAAATACGCCTGTCTGTCATCGAAGACCTCTTAAACCAAAGACTTTCAGTTGTGCCTGAAATTGACTGATTGGCTAGCATGAGAATGTAGCAAATGGCTTTTTCACAAATGTCAGTCAATCAATTCCCCCTAGGTAGGCACCACGACTTATAAAAGAAAAAAAAAACTTTACTATCACTTTTTGTTTTTTTAAATTATTATTATTATTATTATTTATTTCTTAGCAGACGCCCTTATCCAGGGCGACTTACAATTGTTACAAGATATCACATACATTATACATTATTTCACATTATACAGATATCACATTATTTATTTTTACATACAATTACCCATTTATACAGTTTTTTTACTGGAGCAATCTAGGTAAAGTACCTTGCTCAAGGGTACAGCAGCAGTGTCCCCCACTGGGGATTGAACCCACAACCCTCTGGTCAAGAGTCCAGAGCCCCTAACCACTACTCCACACTGCAGCCCATCCAACTAAGTAAGGTTTTGGTAGTTTCAAATGTGTCATTGTAACAACGAAGTCCAATATGCAAGTTCGTAACTCCTCAGCTCCAAGCTAGTGACAGTGGAAGCACACATTGTTACTTTTTCCTCTAGATCAATCCTCAGAGAATGCAAAGTTGAAGAAATAGCCAGTTTGGATAGAGACTATGAGGTACTTTAGCTTCATCAATGTAGCCATAAGCAATGCTCAAATGCATGACAATCCCTGGATGCCAAAATATTTTGCTTGATTCTTGTAGATCTCATCATCTATCCAAACATATCTTTGGGTGATTTTTTGGAGTTCCCCACGCAAGTTATTATGGCCTAAACTTAGTACAAATAGCAAAAATTCAAATTTCAAGGGGGTTTGAAACCAAAAGATTTTCACAGAATTTGGAAGACCTAAGGGTCTTGCAGCATACTTACATTTTAGGACTCACATCCTCTACAGGGTAAAGGGTTAGGCTGAAGTTCGAATAAAACTTGTCAGTTACCCCTCGTCTGGCAATTTGACAGAATGAGTAGGGTGCTCCTGGGATTTTTTTCTCAAAAGCCCTATTCAATACGAGTAGAACAAGGTGCTACACATGATGGTAGCATCTAAATTGCGCCCAGGGTGATTTTCAAGGTCCCTTTCACACTTTAGGCTGACCTTTGCAAGGTCACAGGTTGAATGGGGAAATTAAAAAAAAAAAAAATGGTTATCATTTCTGAACTCTTCCTGTCGGAAACCCCCAGGCGAACTTTTCTAGGAAAATCTGAGACGGACAGGCAACAGCACCGGTTGAGTTGGCATGGAATGACCCAAAACTAGAATTGTTAGCTGTAATATTTTAAACTATTCAAATGCATATTTAAATTAAACCTAGCAGTCTTAAACTTGGGGAAATTGTCTCAAGTTTGTTAAAGAGAAGTTGTATAAAAAAACGTGGCCACCACAAGCCAATTGAATTTCAGCAATGTTTAATTTGTATGGTGGAATACTTGGCCTTGGGGTATTGCTGTTTTCAGCTATATTTGTTAATTTTCTATTTTTGTGGCTGAAAAATGTCAGAATTACATTTTTTTTTAAAGGCAAATAGTTTCTATTTTGTTTCTCTTTAATCTTTATTATTTTTTTACATGCCAGACATTTCTTTTAGCTGTATGTAATTTTCCAGAGCTGCTTCTACATCTTCTGCCTGAGGAAGTCTGCACTGTTGAATAACATTATTCAAATAAAAGTAAATTGCCTCATCTCCGCAAATGTTGACTGTTCCGTAATTTTCTGACAGCTGTTGCAGCTCCTGTACATCCAATGGGAATCCACAATCTCGGGCTCCAAATCTAAAATTTTTAAAGAAGGAAACTGATTTTATAAAACAAGAAGTACCATAACAAAAGTGTTAAACATTCATACATGAAGTAAACTAAAACATCACTAGAAAGCTGCTACATACTACTGAATTAAGTCAGTAAAACTAAACCTATTAGTAGTAAAGTAAAGCAAATGTTTTGGGGATGTACTTTTAATATTGACATAGGTTCAGTTCAAATTCAGTTGTATGTTGGTGTTTCCTATTTTTTGTTAACTATGTTTTATTCAACTTTCAAACATGAGCAGAGAATATGTGCACCAGCAAACTGTTTAGTTAATTTTTTCCTAATTATTACTGCGTCCACAAACATAACCATACTACCTTTGGCCTGCCTACTGCTATCTTAGGTATTTGTTTTATTGGTCATAATAAAATCCAGCCCAGGAATGGAAATACACAAATTAGTCATCAGAAATGCAGAAAGTCATGTATAATGTTGTTGAACATTAAGATCTCTGGTCCCAATGTGTTGCATTTCTAAGTAATAAAATATATACAGAATATGCATTTTTAAATATAATAAAGTAAATATTGAATACTACTGTGTGCCATAAATCTGTTATTTGCACAACCAATAAATTGAATATGTGTTTATTATGTTTGGCAGCACCTAATTGAAGATGATACAGATTTTCTAAATAATGCTTTTGTTCAAGGACACCTGTAGTGCAATGCGTATAATCACAGAATATTTTTACCTTTGCGGCAATTGTACATTTAATTTGGTATGCCCCCGGGACAGAGTGACATCCGTGAAGGTCTAATTCGATGGAGATTCCAAAGGGAAGTGCATTCATCTAAGTCAGTCTGAAGTATATTCATAAAACAGTAGCGAAGCAGGCACTGGTGTTCGTGACTCCCATTGAATAGCCCAAAGTCACGAATGTCTCCAAAGAGATCCATCCAAAACTGAGCTCTAAAAACAATGAAACAATAATCAGAAGTATATTCCTGACAAATCTGACAAAGTATTTTATCATGTATTATACCAATCTGCAAGGAAAAAGAGCTGCCATCACTACCTGGTAACTTAGCCTTATGTATTAAGAGGGACCTGATTTAGATCACTATGCAAGAGAGTCATGTTGGTTTTACAGGTGCATAAAGGAAGATTGGACAATTGTTTGGGTAATTATTCGAAGAGAGGATTGTTATATGTTCATGCTTACCTTCCTTTCCTGAAAATTGACCACCAACTTTCAATTCTTTGATTTGACATGGAGGAGCCATACAGATGACTTCTGTTTCCAGCATGGTAATCATTATGATGTCTTCTCAGCATAGCTTGAATTGCTGCCATGGTACCATTTTCAGTTCCGCAGTCCGTTCGGAGTCTCATTGGAATAATTTTGTTGGACACTACACAGTTGACATAGTTATTAGCTATGACAGCTGGATTGTTGTTGGTTGGTCCACTTGTTAACCACATTAGGCGACGAGAGAAGCCATCAATGCAGCCACTAATCGCAAATCCAAAAGGTTTCAGCTTATCATAGCCATCCACATGCCAAATGTAGTTTGGACCAAGTGAGTGGTACACTCTTGGAACGAATCGCCTTACTGTTCTTGATTGGTGTCCTCTAGGGTTTAGCTGTGGAAGTACTCTCATCACTGTCTCTCTTTTTACATTTAGCCTGTATTTCTGTTTCAGCACTTGCCACTTCGTTCTGTACCCAAATAACACTCCAGGACCTCTTAGCTCATTTCTAATTGCGGTTATGGTGTCTCTTTGGGATGCATAGTTTAATCGTCTGCTAAGTCCCTGTTTCTTTAATTTGTATTTCAGGGTTCACATGCTGAGATGAATGCCATGGAGCTCGGAAAGAAAAGCTAAAACTGCATCATAAGAATGCCCCTGGTCAAAATAATGGGCAATAAGACTTGACATCTTTATCTTCAGATCCGATTGACCTTCTGTAGCTTAACTAGAAATACATCTAAAAGCACAGAAAGGATTGTAAAATATATTAACTGGTAACTCCTGTTAAATCATGTAAGAGCCTCATATACTAAAGCACATTATTATTTTTTTTTATTATTATTTATTTCTTAGCAGACACCCTTATCCAGGGGCGACTTACAAGCGTTACAAGATATCACATTATTTTTTACATATAATTACCCATTTATACAGTTGGGTTTTTACTGGAGCAATCTAGGTAAAGCACCATGCTCAAGGGTACAGCAGCAGTGTCCCCCACCTGGGATTGAACCCACGACCCTCCGGTCAGAAGTCCAGAGCCCTAACCACTACTCCACACTGCTGCCCCATTACAAAGTCCCTCCTACTGTTTACATTATATAGGGTATATAATTACTGTTAGCCTTGTGATGATTTTTTAAAATTCATATACTGTACCAGTGTGCAAGATTTTGTAACAAAACAATTGCAAATATACCCATTAACATTGTGCTAAAATTGTGGTCGAAAAAGAAAGCGGAACAAGTCAGTTAATCTTGTGAAAACTTCCTGTTTTAGACCCGGAAGTGCTCTTACGTCATTTCTGGCACACATTTTTTATTTGTAGCCCCCTTGAAAAAAAAAAAATGCGCATTTTTGTCCACACTTTTAAAATGTTCACAACATTTTTTTGGCCACTCTTTTTTAAAATGCTCACAACTTTTTTTTTTGCCACCCTTTTTTAAAATGCTGACAATGTGTTTTTTGTCAACCTTTTTTTAAAATGCTAACATTTTTTTATTTTTGCTACCTTTATTAAAAAAAATTCACACTAGTTTTTTTTTTTTTCGTTTTGCACTTCAGGGCCACCGTACAGAGCTCTCTATTCGCTGTGTTGGGGTCCAGTGTGAGCTGACAGGAATCTGATTGAAGAGAAGAGGACGGGTAGAGGAGAGACGGTTAGAAAAGTCAAATCACTGAGAAAATCAACAGTCATTGTCTGCTGCATCCTCACATCCTGTTTATGGAAGGTGTGTGTATTGTTTTAATTATTTTTTTTAATACATTTTGACCACTTTTTTAAACTTTTAAATTGCATTCCCTGCCTCAAGATGATTGTTTTGTTCATTATAATTCCTCAATCTTATCAAACTTCTTCAATTGGAACCAATCAAATGCAGCTCTGCATACAATTACAGTTCACTTAATGTTCCTACAGGGTCTGTGTTGCCATTTTCCCCACTCAGACCCCTTGCTTACTAAATATCTTCAATAGAATATCATCCACTCTTCAAATATCTGTCTAATATTTTAATGAGCAATCCATCCCACAAGTGCAGTGATACTGCAATATACATTTACTACCAGCACAGGATGACTGGGAGGGATAGCTGTTCATTTTACCCCACAACTGGTTTCACATGCATTGTACATGTATTAAAAGATGGGATGATTATCTATTCAGGGATACCAAGATATTTAGGGTGAGAAAGGTCTGAGTGGAAAAACAGGCAACAAATGCCCCTCCCCTAGTCATTCTGCATGTATTCATCTGAACCAATACTTGTTGGAGAGGACTGTAGGTTAATGGCTTCACAATTACTAATAAATAATAATAATTGCTGCCCTCAAGCTCCACCCCTCCCTTTTTTATAGCGTTAGCTCTTCTCACAATGGAGTAACACATCTTTCAATCAAATGTTTCAGTGAAAACAGACTTACATTTTAAAAACTCAGCTCTGTTCCTTGGCTCTGGAGCCTGCAGACTGTAAACTGCAACTTCATTCACTGGGCAGAAAAAAAGAGAGAGAAATAGAATTGAAACATGTGGATTAAAACACAACACACACAAGACTCCAAACAGCAATCTGAAAAGAAACAAGGCTTATTCACGGCATTTCAGGGTGTAAAAATCTCTCCTCCCTGCTCATTCTTCCCTGCTGTCTCCCTCCTGCAATATTCATATAGCCAACAATCTGCAAGAGGTCTTTATTAATGTCTTGCAAGTCCTGCCCCTCCTCAAGCCATGGTCTATTTGAGAAATCTCTACTAAAGGAATCTATTTCACACCAACCTGTTGTGGTTATTTTGACTAATTCCCCCTTGCAGAAGTCCTCAATATGGTCTTTAAGTTCAGATACAGCTTTCCTCACAGCCCCAAAAGAGATGTCTGTATTGACAGTAACGCTGGGTAAGTCTCCAGCTTCAGGAGGGGCACAGAGAGACTGGAAATTCTACAACAGGAAAGTGGAGAAAATGAGTTTTCAGTGAAACAGAATGGGGTCCAAAACATTCCTGGGGAAAAGCAAGGATTCATTCATTTGGAGAGGTCTGTCTGAAACCGCCCCAGTTATGGACTTGAGATTTTCTAACAAGCAGTGATGTTACCTGTAGAAAATGGATGTGATCCTCTGTCTCTGAAAGCTGTTTCAGCTCAGCGTTTCTCCTCCTTAGCTCAGCAATCTCCTGCTCCAGTTTCTTCATGCGTCCTTCAGCCTGATTCACTGCAGCCTTCTCGTTAGCTCCAATCAGCTCAATAACCTCAGTGTGGATCTTCTCAATGGATCGGATCAGCTCAGTAAAGATCTTCTCACTTTCCTTTATTTCTGTGCATGCAGATCTCTGAGTGAAAGAACACAGTAGAGGAGACATGGTTAGAATTGATATCAAAAACACATCAGGCATAGACAGTAAGCTTCTGTAGATGTGTTCCAGTCCATCTGTTAATAATAATAATAATAATAATAATAATAATAATAATAATAATAATAATAATAATAATAATAATAACCCCCTCTTTTCAATACCCACTTTCAGTGTCTCCACAGCCTGTTTCAGCTCTTCAATTTCTTTCAGTCTCTCCTGGATTCTCTGTTGTATTTCTGTCTGTGTCTCTCCCAGCTGCTTCTGTGTAGAAACACAGTGACACAGTGACATTTCTGACAGGGCATTGAGTGATATCCTGTCACACTCAATACAGACTATTTCAGAGCAGGCTGTGTTTTCACACTTCTCCCCCCTTTATATGAAGTTAAATTAACATAAGAACATAAGAACATAAGAAAGTTTACAAACGAGAGGAGGCCCCATTCGGCCCATCTTGCTCGTTTGGTTGTTAGTAGCTTATTGATCCCAGAATCTCATCAAGCAGCTTCTTGAAGGATCCCAGGGTGTCAGCTTCAACAACATTACTGGGGAGTTGGTTCCAGACCCTCACAATTCTCTGTGTAACGATACACACATTATGCACACAGATACCCTAAGGGTCGAATGCACCAGCGTGGATTAACCACTAACCCAGATTAAATCAAGGATTATATTTGAATCATGTTGCACAAAACTTTACACCAGGATTTAGATGTAATCCTTGTTTAAAATTAATCCAAGGTTAAACGATTAAAAGATTAAATATAATGACATTGCACCACTCATTTTAATCCATGTTTAAATGTGATAGCTGAATTAAATTTAAACCTTCCTTGGAGGTGGTTTAAACTTGGACAAAGGCAGCAGTTTCAGACAACATGTGTGTATAGTAGTGAGATACAGCACCATCTAGTGCACAGCTGCCAGCAATACAAAAGGACACTTGATCCACAGTAGCTGTCCACTAGATGGTACTGTTTCAACCTAGTAACAGTGAATGATGGCTGATCTAGCATGTGTTACATGTTTGTTTTGTGAAGCACCTAGGAAACTGAAGCAGCTTTCTCTTTAATGGATATTTAGGGCTTCTGATTTCCGTTTTTAATCGATAAACACAGATAAAACAGCACTGAAACAAAACAATGAAATCAGTGTAAAAAATGCCTAAATGTACAAAATCCCCAGAAGAATGAGCCCGTGAGCAGAAGGACTTCACTGTGGAAGAGAGCAAAGGAAAGAGGGGACTAGTAGGGTGAGCGAAAGAAATTGTAGATATTAATAAAAAAATCCCAAATAGGTTATTAAATTTCGTTTTCAACTAACTTAAACATATCTGTTTTAATCATGTAAAAATGTGTTTTAACGCACCAAATTAAGCTATTTTTTCTGCCTGATTTATATTGTATATCATCTTAATCTTGTATATTGTATATCATATTAATATTGTATTTTGTATATCATATTAATCTTGTATATTATTAATATTATTATTTTATATCTTAGCAGATGCCCTTATGCAGGGTGAATTACAATTGTTACAAAATATCACTTTATTTTTTACATACAATTCCCCATTTATACAGTTGGGTTTTTACTGGAGCAATCTAGGTAAAGTACCTTGCTCAAGGGTACAACAGCAGTGTCCCCCACCTGGGACTGAACCCACGACCCTCCGGTCAAGAGTCCAGAGCCCTAACCACTACTCCATTTCATATTAATCTTGTATATTGTATATCATATTAATCTTGGTCTTTTCTGCTTTTTTTAAAATTAGGAGCATGACTTTTCTGGGAATGTCATTTTTAAAAAGTTTAACTAATTAAACTATAATATCTTAAACAATGAAACTGATCTATGATTTTATTAAGTTGCAAATATAAAAAACACTAGGAATATAAATCATGCTAATTTTACACTACAAATTCCAATGCACCACAAAACAGCTGAACAAATCCTTCTTGCCCTGTGAGGCAGGGCGGAGGTCCTGCACATGTAAATAGTGTGTTTTTGTTTGATTGTAAATAATATTTTTGCCAGTCAAGTGTGTGCTAGATATGGCAGGGCATATTCAAATCCAGGATTTTAATCCCACCCAAGTCTAGAGAGGAGGTGTCAGGGAGACTGTTCCTGGAGCGGGACCTCCTTTCTTGTTTGATCAGCTTTTATTTTCTAGTTGTTTTCAAGCAGTGTTTTGTTTTGAATGTTTTGTGTTTTTTATATCATAGAAAACCTCCTGTGTCTCTCCTGTCAATCAGCGATAGCCACACCCATAACAACACCCCTGTTACACCCTGAAATACATTGTAGTACATCATAGTTTAGATAGAGCAATTAAAAAACTAGGGCTCTTTAAATAGCTCTTAATATACAATTAAAATCTGATCTGATGTGAAACTGTATAACCTAGTAAACAGACATGTTAAATATCCCTGGGAATTCTTATCTTCTAGGATAGCTACAAGGAAATGGTTCAAACCCTTACCTGTTTCCCAGTCCTTTCTGCCTCAGCTGAGACTGTATCATGGCTCTTGTGTTCATCTTGTGTACACAACACACAAATACACGTCTGATCGGTTCTACAAAAGACCTCCAAAACCTTCTGGTGTTCAGCACAAAGCTTCTGCTCCAGATCTCCAATTGCATTGATCAGCTTGTGCCTCTTGAAAGCAGCCCCCTCATAGTGAGGCTTGACGTGTGTTTCACAGTAAGAGGCCAGGCACGTCAAACAGGATTTCACAGCTTTGAACTTTCTCCCAGTGCAGAAATCACACGGCACATCTCCAGGTCCAGCATAACTTTGAGCAGGAGGAGGATTGAGTCCTGTCTTCTTTAATTTCTCCACAACTTCAGCCAGCATGGTGTTTCTGCCCAGAACAGGCCTCGGGGTAAAGGTCTCTCTGCACTGGGGGCAGCTGTAGACACCTGTATGATCAGTCTGATCCCAGCAGTTCTTAATACACCCCATACAGTAACTGTGTCCACATGGAATAGCGACTGGATCCTTCAATAGCTCCAGACACACTGAACAGCTAAACTGATCCTCTGACCACAAGTTTGAAGCCATTGTTGCTGCAGTGAGACAGAGAGACTGACGATTTCACAACAGAAACTTCACTGTGCTGATTTCCTGGAATTGTGTACAGCTCTGAGAGGCGGGGTTTGGGACTGAGGCCAGGTTTAGACAAGCAGGAGGAGCAGAAACTGCCGAATCAGTGTGAGAGGGGCGGAGAGGAGAGAGTTGTGAGTGGGACTGGAGTTTGAGAATGGCATTGTCACAGTAACCCTTCTATAGCTACAGTATGTATTTGACTGCACTAGACCTTCACTTCTATGTGGGTCTGAATCCTCAGAAGTTCACAAGGGAAGTGAGTTTGGTGGAGTTCGATCTTCGTGGGCTTTAATCCACATCTCAAAGTCCATTAGTCCTCAACCACAAACTTGTCTCTGAGCACCAACTGCTTTCTTCCCTCCAGTTCAGAGAAAGCTTGAGGCACGGAGTCTGAACTGCTCACCCCCCTAAGAGAACATGAAGGGTGGTCCATCCAGTCCAGGGGAGGCTGTATATTATGAGAACTAGACATGTTCTAGTGTTATCAGACAGGGTGTGTACGTTACTGACATACTCATTTATTACAGGGCTGATTTCATGAGTTAAAACCATTTTATACAGAACAGACACTCAAACAAAGCTTACAATCAAGGGACCGACTTTTCAAACCTGTGCACTATTTGTTTTATTCATTTCAGATAATGTCTTCCCTCTCATCAGCAGAACATCATTCTCTCAAGTCCCTTCTTGTTTTGCTGTTGCTCGTTTTGTTTTCCACACTTCTTTATTTCCACTCTCTTTGACTCCACACTGGTTTCCTCTCCCCGTTCACTTCCTTCCTTCCTGTGTTACAGGTAATAGGACCCCCACCTCCTGACCCCCTTCATCAAACATTTCAAAGAGATTTCATTTCAATCAGCCATGCTGCTGTGTTTTCATGAACAGATACAATTGCTCATTTTGAAAACTCTCCTGATAGATAGATATTAATGAACACTCATGGGCACCACACTGAGGTTAAAGGTTTAAACGTCATCATGTTCTTTTCATTTCTTACCTGATGAGGATTTTCTATGGCTGTTTCTGATTAGATTTTATTCACCATGCTTACTAACTATTCCAGCAAAACACTGCTTCTGAAAAGACTCCTGGAGGCTGATTGTGGGGAAGATTATGACTGTTGCACGAGCTGCAGTGCACAATGCTTACCCTGTGGACTTCAGTGCCCAGTGCACCACCAATATTCTTCCCCACCTCGTTTCCTCACAATCAACCTGGACAAGAGTTTTCAGAGGCAATTGTTGCTGAAATAGTTAGTAAGCATTTCAAATAAAGATCTAAGCAAAAATCACATTGAATCATTCAGCACACACATACTAGGATGTTAAAGATCAGAAATGTAATATTAAGAATATATAGATGATATAAACAATACTTTAATCAACCTATTTTCAATTGTATTTCTTTAATAAAAAATATTTACATGCAGTTATTGCTGATCAAATTTAAAACCATTACATTGTTTTGATTAAAGTGCAAATTGAAAATCATATTTATTTTATTAAAAACTTAAATACAACCTTATTTATTCATTTTAAATTTAATTAATGTATTTATTGTCATTGTGAAAGTAAAATACTCTGACAATCTGACAATCTTTAGCTTGTATTTGAAGACGGTGCTATTATCTTTACAGACGTACCAATATATTTAGAAAGCGAGGGATCTGAGTGGGTAAAATGGACAGAAATGCCCCCACTTCAGTTCTCAATTGTTTTTGGAGGGGAGGGGAGTTTTCTTCTTCAACAAGGAGAACAAGTGGAATAACAAGAACAAGCTTGTTTCCATGTTTAGACTGTCCATTTCTCCTGATTTATCACAGTATTAACAATGGGTTTGACTGCTGTGTTAGAGTGTCTAGTTCTGTACAGGAATATAAGAAGGATGGAACTCCAGCCATTGGAATAGTTGTGTCAATACCCTCGATTCACCATGAAGTGTGATCCTGGGCTGGAATGACACAGAGAGGCTGATGATTTCACAACAAACACAACCTACCTGTCTTTATGATATTGATGATGCAGTTGAATGACCCCAGGCAGGCAGCACAGGTAGTGAAGAGGTCCCCGCACAGGAAGTCATTGAAAGCCCTGAAATATTTACCCTGTGTTGCTTAAAAATATCCTGTTTGAAAATCAAGTAATGGAAATGTAAGAACTAACAGGAACACTGTACCTGGAATTCAGGGATCTCAATATATTTAGGGGTTATTTAGTTGTTTGTCATTTCTATTAAACGGATAACATTGTGAGGTAGCGCTGCTCATTTGAGACAGCTTGCTCATTAAAATCTATTCACACATCTATTCAGAGATATCATGATACTCAGTAAGAACAGGGTCTGAACAGTGGGGTGAGATGCACACACATGCCCCAGTCAGTCTGCATTTACTCATCTGCCCCAATACGTGTTGGAGGGGAGTTTCTACACAAAGATAGCCAAGCAGACAGATCAAAGGTTCTCAACATTTCTGCATGCATAGACAGTTTGTCTGCTTGTTAATATTTATGACTGCCTGTTTTATCAGTTTATTACAGGTTCAGTCAGTCATGCGTTGGTCAGAGTCCATTGCAGAGATACTGGAGACTGTCACCATGGCAACCAGCACAGGGCCCCTCCCTGTGGTGGAATGGCATCCAGCAGATGTTCCTGTTCCACTGCTAACATGGAGCCCCCCTCCCTGCTCTCAGTGTGTGTTTAAACAGGAGCAGTGAGGAATGTGGGAGGAGAGGATATGAACTCATGTTGCCATTTAGAAAAGATACATATTGAAATGAGTTTTAGAGCTGTGCTTTATTACTTTTGTATTTCCGTTTAAAGATAATAATCACTGTGATCTATTAGAATGTACAGTCATTATGAAAAATAAAACATTCACCATTCAAATATTCTAGCAGGGCTTTGAGAGTGAACAGAACAAATGTTCATGGCATCAGAGACTCAGCTCTGCTTCTCTTATGTCATGAAGACTGATTCTCACTTAATTGAAAGAAGATAAAAAAGATACAAAAGTTACAAACTGAATGAAAGGAGACAGTACAATATTGTGGATCAAATAGAAGCAGGTTTTTCACATCTTCAGCGTGCCCAGCTGGCACAAGCCCGTGAGGCTCTGTTGTCTTCAGAGCGCGAGCTCGGGTTCAAATGATTTCAGTGGGTTTCCTACCTGGGAGCAGTGTGTTCATGAGCAGTGAGATATACACCCCTTCCCTTTAGACCTCTCTCCCTCTCTCTTTCTCAAGCACGTAGGCTGGGTAGACTGGCTGCACGGGGCTTTCATGTGTTTTAAATGGGATGTTTTAGTCTTCTAGGGGCTGTTAGCTTGACTAACCATCTGGAGGTGTCTGATAGCTTGATCCCAGAGTCGAGATGCGACTGAAATCATTTGAACCCGAGCTTGCGCTCTGAAGACTACAGAGCCTCACTGGCTCATGCCAGCTGGGCATGCTGAAGATGTGAAAAACCTGCTTTTATTTGATCCCACAATATTGTGCTGTCTCCTTTCATTCAGTTTGTAACTTTGTTATCTTTTTGGTGTTTGTCTATCCAGAGCGGACATTTCAGTTCTTCTATACTTCACACCCTCAGCTTCTGGGAGGATTCAGGACTGTACCTGTAGTGTTCTTTGAGCAGCTTCACAATAGTATTACCCTGCTATCATTGGCTCCTTCAACTGGCAGGCAAACCTTTGAAAGATACAATAGGGTGAATCGCTCTGTTTTTTCCTTCTTACATCAGACCCAGCAGTCACTGGACAAAGACCTGTATGAAACAGACCGGTCTGCTGGTATTGTTTAGTTACAAAGACCTGTATGAAATAGACCGGTCTGCTGGTATTGTTTAGTTACAAAGACCTGTATGAAATAGGCTGGTCTGCTGGTATTGTTTAGTTACAAAGACCTGTATGAAATAGGCTGGTCTGCTGGTATTGTTTAGATAAAGCTACACTGTGTGGTCATTGTTATAGTAGAATATCTTTAGGGCTTCTGTTTTTCGGGTTTTATTAATTGTATTTTTCGGTGTTTATTTTTAGCTATTTTCGAGAAAATCATTTTTTTCGGGGTTTTCGTTTTTGATACTGTATGAAATTAGTGTTTTCGGTTACTTTCCAAAATGCTTGAGCGTTTTTTGTTTTTTTTTTCTGTCAAAGTATTGAAACTCAACAGTACTTGCACACTTAAGTTGTCCCTTCTTTCCTTTGCTGTCTTCCACAGTGAAATCCCTCTGGTCTCGGCACATTCTTCTGAGGTTTTTGTCTGGAGGCATTTTTGTACATTTCGCCGCAATTCTGTTTTAAATCCTCTGTATCTTAACTGTAATACAGCTTGAAATCCCGCTAACAAGCCTCCATCCTGATTGTAATCTCGTTTTAAATCTTGCAAGCGGAGTCTCCAATAGAAATGCAGGAATGTGCTGTCACTCAGTAGTTGGGGCGGGTTTAAAGTATTGAGAACGAATCCCTGATAGATGCAAGTCAGGAAGGCGGGATATTGCCCAGCAGCACTGGGAAATGTATTTATTATTTTTGTCATGCGATCTATTTATTTTTTATGGGAAAAGGGTAAAGTCAACGTGAATTGATCAACCATTTCCACAGTTTTTCCGGTGTTTATTGGCTATCCACTGATTTCATTTTTTTGTATCGGGGGTCAGAATCAGAAGCCCTAACTATATTATACAATTGTCATTATGCAGGGGCAAGGTGTTCTTCACAGGTAAATGACAGCCTTAATGAACCACTATGTACAGCTGTGGGCGACGTCAGCTCAATAATTAATAAGAGTATATAAATCACATTGTCCCAAACCTTTAACTGTTTTTGCTAATAGATATGAGTCTATTACATAAGAAACATGTTGCATTGTCTTGGGACAAAGCGTTCTTTACATAGCAAAGCCAGCCATAATGAAGTAACACATACAGGTGTGGGTGAGGGCATTTTCATGTTGGATGCAGGCGTGTAAAACACATTGCCCCAAAACATTCTTCATTCTTTCTAAGATAATGGCCACACTGTATAAAAAGTGTGAAATTACCTTGGGTTCCTCATATAGGAATGACACCCTATTGACTCCTTTGACGTCATAATAATATTTAATAGAAATAAAAGTTTGGCGCTATGCAAATTACTTATGTATTTTTTCGAAGAGACATTTTGTTTATGCAGTATAAAAATGATCAATTATGATTGGTTTTATCAATAATTGGGTCTTCATTGATAAAACAGCCTTAATTAAAAAATATATATTATTATTATTTATCAATCCCATGTAAAACATGCTTACTCCAAACTGTAGCTGCTTTTCCAAACAGATATGAGTCTGTTGGGAAATATCTGTTGGGAAATTAAAGTATAGAAAATACAATTTAGACTTTATTGAAACCCGATGGTAGTGAGTTTGAGGTTTCACACAACAGTGCTGTCAGCAAGAGCTCCGAGTTCCACCTTGTGGAAGGGTGGAGGGCAATTCACCGACACACACGGGAGACACAAGGTTTTATTTGCAACACCGCTCAGATGCCCAGTCTTATTTAGGTAGTTTTATTTTTATTATTTGTCACCAGAGGGCGCTGGTGCTGCAACTCCCCCTATACCAACGATGGTAAGCAGGTGCTGCACTCGTATCTTACAAGTTACAACAACATCTCACCCGAAAGACGGAGCACAAGGAGGTTCAGTGACTTGCTCAGGGTCACACAGTGAGTCAGTGAGTGAGCTGGGATTTGAACCGGGGACCTCCTGGTTACAAACCCTTTTCTTTAACCACACAGCCTCCTATATACACACTATAAAGAAAAAAATACTTCAAATAAATTAGATATGGTTCTGAAATATCACAGTTATCATAACTACAGTCATCTTCTTGTTTAGATTCACTTTGTATATTAAAGTTTGTGCTGCTATTAAAGTACCCACTGCCTCAATAGAGCTCTCACAGTGCTGTCTAACCTCCAAGTACATCAGGGAAACAAGAGTGTAACCCTAACCCTGCCCCCTCACGAAATCCAGAGCATGCTGTGTTCACGCATCATAAATAAAGCCTGATGACAACAACTTGACCAAAACTGGAACAGTACTGTGTACCTTATCCCAGTTCTGTATCATTATGACACAACATTTATTATACAGCTGCCATAAAACAGTGTGATTAAAAACACATTCAGGGCTTTGGACCTATAAATTCCATTGATAAGACTGAATGGCTTGTTACTGGAAGCTGTGTGTGTGTGTGTGTCAGTAACATGTACCAGTGTGCGTGTGTGTGTGTGTGTGTGTGTGTGTGTGTGTGTGTGTGTGTGTGTGTGTCAGTAACATGTACCAGTGTGCGTGTGTGTGTGTGTATGTGTTTGTGTGTGTGTGTGTGTGTGTATGTGTAAAGGCAGAAAGGCTGATGAAATAACTTGTTTTTACTGGTTTAAGCAAATTAAATAATTCCATGAAAAAAACAACCTGCCATGCACTTCAGTACGCTGTGTAGATCTCACATATAATATGCAGTTGTGAAAGAAGTGCAGGATATAGTAAACTCTATCTAGATGAAATGAGCTGGGAAGTGCAAGTGTAGAGCTTTCTTTAACCCAGGATGTTTTCAGATTGAAGGGGCATTTACTCCTTTCTGAAACATCAAACAGAAAGTTTATATTCCAAAGCTTCAAATACACTGAATAACTCAGGAGTGTTTCACCAGTTCTGAAACATAAACAGCAGATTATTTTTCCTTTTTCATAAAGTATGAAAACACATCCCTGATATCACTGCTAGTGAATGGAGGTGCACAGCAAGTAAGATTTAAGCTGAACTCCCTTTAAAATGGGTCTGTTTAATAAAAGGCAGATCTCAGCTATCTGTATGTAGGCTTTACGTGTTAGAAATGGTTGACTGCTTGGTTCAGGTGGACACTAATACAGACTTTACTGTATAATCCTAACCCTGTAATGTCTGATATTATTGTATTGAAGAGCTGTCCACATGTCTGCTTCCAGGTCACAGGTGGCTGGCAGTTCAAATCCAGCTCACAGATACTTGCTATTTCTTTAAAAACTGTTTTAATTATTTTATTTTGTAGATTACATGGGTCATTGACTACAAGCTCATGCTTTTTGGTTGAATTTATATACACATATACAGTGCCTTGCAAAAGTATTCAGACCCCTGACCAGTTCTCTCATATTACTGAATTACAAATGGTACATTGAAATTTCGTTCTGTGTACCTTTTCCCAGTTCTGTAGCATATATCTACATCATTATACAACTGCCATA